>NC_142360.1:4639614-4879614 GCF_059441175.1 Urocampus carinirostris
TAACCAGTCGAACTCTACTTACGAACCCCGACACTCGTCCGTCAACAGTCACCTCCTTAATGGCGGAATGGTGGCCCGTCACGGAACTATTGCTGTAAAAGCTTAAAAATTGGCATGAGAAATGCTTAATAATCCAAAAAGAAACAAAGAATAATTACTATAAATCAAAGTAAAACTTTAATATTACTCTGAAACCTTTTACTGTAAATAAATTAGAATTTCACCACACCTAACATGACTATTTTTTCACTTTCACATGACTAATAAGTGTGGTATTCCTCAGTAGTCTCCCAAAGCAACACACCACAAAACAGTAGGTTTAAATTGTGTCTGACTTAGCAAACAGTAGATGGGGAAGTTAGATACGACCTCTAATTTAAGTTAGGTACATTGTCAGAATACAGTAGACCCCAGGTTATGATCTCACGTTTTGATTTTTTTATATGATTTTTTTTTCAGCCCATTGTTACAGCATTTTGAAATGAAATGAAATGATCTGCATTTATATAGCTTTTCAAGTCAATGACTTCCCAAAGCGCTTTACAATGTGCTCCACATTTCCCAATAGCGGCCTTGTATTGCAGCCATGTAAGACGCTAACCTGCTTATTGGGGGTTTTAGGGGTTCAATGTCTTACCCAAGGACACTTCGACAAGTAACACGGACGATCCGGGATTCGAACTGGGATCCCTTGATCCCAAGACGAGCGCTCTACCTCCTGAGCTACTGCCGCCCCGGGAATATAATTTTCCCCATTATATGAAATAAAAAACAGATTGTGTGCCCAAAAACGGTTACAATTCAAACCTTACGGTATTCATGCTTATTATGAATTACTTCTCTAAGATGCCTGTCTGTTTTTGTTTTTTTTGTTTAAAAAGCTGCCTGTATGCAATTGGTTTGCCGAACAGCTTTTATGAAGATGCCGATATGCTATGGGCTGAACTCGCACAATCCTCCCCTTGTTTTTTCTTCAATCAATACAGAACAGAATATTGTATCAAATCTTCATAGCTGTGGGTCCAAAGACTTGAGAAGCAAGAACCTGATAATAGTAGAAAGAAAGCTTGAGATACTAAAGAAACACATACATTTTTAACATCGCTAAGGAATATGTTGTAACCAATCTACAATTATCAAGCATAAGGTGGCAACTAAGGCAACAAAGTTTTCGAATGGCATAACATTCCTCACTAGCAGAGATTTGAAAATCAGTTTTAATTTAAATACGCCACTTCTGCCCCCGTCTACAACCACCCACTGACTCCACTGTACCAGGTCAAG
This sequence comes from Urocampus carinirostris, assembly GCF_059441175.1. Classification (NCBI taxonomy): domain Eukaryota; kingdom Metazoa; phylum Chordata; class Actinopteri; order Syngnathiformes; family Syngnathidae; genus Urocampus; species Urocampus carinirostris. The sequence goes on from NC_142360.1 coordinate 4,640,899, forward strand.
GTCACACCAAAGGCAAACAAAATGTCATTTATTCATCACATGTATATTTATAATGTTATCTAATCACATACACATATACTGTATCACATTAAGTAAAACTTACTTTATATTACTTTGTTACAATTTTAATGTTTTACCTGGGTTACAGTGGGTTTGGAACGCATTTTCTTATCACCATACATTTCTATCCCCTGCCATTCAACAATTTCCCCTTGTGATCCTAACATCAGATTGGATTAACTCCATATCCTTAGGGTCATCTGTATTAAGAAAATTAAAAATAATTCATTTGAAAATGCTGTATGTTAGCTTAAGTCGGGGATCAGCAAACTACGGCTCTAGAGTTGCAAGGGGTTCTTTAGCGCTGCCTCAGTGGCTCCCTACAGATTTTACAGAAATGTTTAAAAATGGAAAAAGATGGGGGAGGGAAATATATGTATTGTTTCTGTGATGGTTTTCTTTTGAAAATACAGTAGAACTCGGTTAATCCAGATTCAAATGGACTGGGAATGTTATCCGGATTATCCGAGTATCCAGATTAGCCGACGTCCGGTATTCTCAGAGCCCCTGACCTCAAAAGAATGTTTGGTAGAAAATACATGAATAACTCATCTGGTTTCGATTAAACACGAATTCACGTGTTTATATTCACACATTTAAAATGAGAATTGGATTGTGTGAAAACGGGAGTCTGAGGCGGAGTAATAAATGTCAGAGCAAATAGGGGCTTTATTGACATAGCTGTTCAAAACAGTTCGCAGCAACAATAGCACGTTGTCATCTCTCTAAGGGCCCGGTTACACAGCCGTTTGCGTCTGTATCGCGGCTGAATCACGAACAGAAATTTCTGCCCGTGAAGCAGACGCTGTTGGACGCTTTGAGATCACGATTAGACGAGATACAGCCGTGCTTTACATGCGGCAAGAAATTCACACGCGAAAAAGTTTTGCTCTGCTCAAAACTTTAGACCACAGGTAACCGCGGGCAGCACACGTGGTACACACGCAGATATGACGCGGTACAGACGCGGAACGACGTGCTACGGCCGCAGCCAGGGCGTGGTTACACGCGGAATCTTAGCAGGTAATCGCGGGTGGAGCACGGTCATAGCACGTTTGTCCTGCGCCTGTATCGCGGCGTTATCACGTGAATTAGCGTGTGTAACGCGTGTGATGGTCAAACGCCTTTCTCCGCGTATATTCAGCGCGATTTGCCGAGCACACGTCAGTTGTGCTCGAGACGTCAAGAGGTGAACATGGATCCCCGTCACCGTAGTGACCTCGTCTTAATCCATTTTTATTTCTTGACATTTCTTTTCATTTCATAACAAGATAATAAAATAAAAATGAAAAACTATTACAATAATAACATATTGGCTTCTTCTTTGGTGCCATAGCTTGAAATCTTTATCTTCACGGGACTGTGTCTTGAGCGGTTATGATTTCTACAGCCCGGCTCGGCAGCTTTTATACCCGTGGTCCACACGCGGGAAGGACGTGGAACTGACGCGATGAGGAAGCGCAACAGGAAGCGTCTGTTTTGCAGGCATACCACGGATGAACTGCGAGTTGGCCAATTTTGCGCATTTTCTACCGCGGGCAACCACGGCCAAAAATCGCAAAATTTTACCCGTGATACGGACGCAAAAGGCTGTGTGACTGGGCCCTAACCGGAAGAAGGGACAGTGCAACTTCCTAACCTGTCCCACTAGAACTCTTGACTCACCAACAGGGTTCCGTGGGTGAATTATGTAAACCTACCACAAAATACAGTATTAATGAAACATACATACCACGTTTTTCAGAATATCTGACAATGTTTGAGGTTTCATGTAAAAATAAGCCGCGATATCTTTCTTCTTCATGCCTTTGTGATCGTTACAGTATTGTATGATCTTTAAATTTTTCTTTAATGTCCGGTCCTCTCAACTCCTCTTTGTCACTCAGGCCATGATATGACACTCAGGAAAGTCTCTTTTGTTTTCATTTTGCACGAATAGATCAGAACTTAAATCGAAGCACAATGAGATAGAGTCAGTTAGTGATAACCGGGAAGACGTCCCACGAAGACAAACGCATAGAGAAAAGTGGTCGTCTACGGACAAAAGGATCGCATACACTTTCCGGGAAAGTTGCGTCAGCATAGCCTCTTCCGGGAAGACTTCGGAAAAGACATGGCAATATGCATAGGAATGGATCGAAATGATTCGGATTTTGATCCGGAAGAGCCGAAGATCCGGATTATAAGATTTGGAATATGTGTAACGGGTGTAGTAATAACTTTTGTTTTATTGAAATTCCTGCTGAAATATGTGTATAGTTTTTGGTAAATGTCCTGCAATGATGAGTCCAACAGTGCCATCTGCTGGTATGGGGTGGGGTTTGGTTTTGGCTTCTGACATGTGACCGGGAGGCGGGGTTTGTTGGCAGTCTTAGCAGAGAGAACTGCAATGGTAAGACACATCTTTTGGTGCTCCACAAAAGAAGTTAATTTTAAATATTATAACCCCAGCTGACAAATCTCTCAACATGCACAGTAACGTGATTGATATTGTCAAGCTGTTTAGGTTTATTTTCGTTTTGTTTCTGTTTTACTAAATTATGAATTCCCCTTGTAGAGATCAAAGAGATCAAAGCCAGCAGAAAAGCTAATGTTGTGACTTATCCATTTGCAGGTAACTTGTACCCGTTTTTATACTCATTATTGTTTTTATTTCTATTTTCTCATATACATTAAAAAAGGATGATGTTGGTTAAAATTCAGATGAAAGAAAAATATGTTGAATCCATTGTAAACGTTAAAAATCCACTATACGATCTCTTGTTAAAAGTATCTTGTTAAAATGTAAAGATGTAAAAATGTATTGTGATATTCTAAAATGTATTTTCTGTAAAGTGAAAAGAAAGCTCTTTGATATGCTTTGTTTGCAGTCTTAGCAGAGAGAACTGCAATGAGATCAAAGAGATCAAAGCCAGCAGAAAAGCTAATGTTGTGATTTATCCATTTGCAGAAACTGTAATAATAAAAACCTCATCATCCAGTCCAGCGTGAATGTGGATCTTTTGTGGGACACGTACACCGCAGTTACATATGCATAGATTTTTCATAAAAAATACATTAGAAATTAAGTTCTACTGTAGTAATTATCAAATTACTAACTTTTTTGTACGATTCACTTTTTCCTTCAATTTAAAAATTTGATTTTTTTAAAGTATTTTCATTCTTTTGCAGGCCCAGACATCTTTTTTTCTCGATCCATTGTGGCTCTTTCAAAATTTGGGGTTGTCGACCTCTTGGAATAAAAAGCATATTTCATGAGACCAAGCGGGTTTCTTCGCTCCACTAAAATAAAAGGTTTTCCCGTTCGGCTGTGCATTTCGCTCCTATTTGTGCGTCATTTTCTTTCCCCGACAGCCTCCTTTTATTGCACGCACTTATTCATCCCAGCAAGCCCGCTATTGGCTGTGGAAAACATCCCATGCTGCTGGAGAAACGATTATCATCGGACGTGAGCGGCCGTAAAAGCGGCCGAGCGCATAGCTCACGTTTTGATTGTTTGTTTCCTTCAAAGTCACCGTCAGGCGGCAACCTTAACGTGGCCTCCGCCGGCAGATGAAAAAACGGGACGGAATGTACGATATTTTTCTACGATCGTCCTGGGGATACCTCAAGTGTACTTTCACATGCCGTCGAAAAACACTGAAATAACAAATACGCTCGTTTTTCCAGAGCTTTTTATATGAGAAAAAGTCACCGTTTACCACAAAACGTCTCCTGTCTCCACTCAGGTGACGAACGGCCTCAGACTGATACTGTAGCCCGCAGTCTGGTTCTGAGTGTGGGCGGCGGTAGACGAGGGGGGGGATTGTGATTTACAGAGAACGTACATATAATCCGTCTGGCAAGCTAAGGTGTGCGCGCCTGTGTTATTGGTGTGGTGTTTGCGGACATTTTAGAAGCAGCAGGGCCCCATTTCCTTTGACCATAATTGTCTTTGAATTGCGCTGATGTCATGCTAGCGGCCTGTTTTGGCCGCCGTATCGGGACCAAGCGGGGAAGTGGACGTGGACATTTGTAGGCGCTTCTTGTTTTCGTTACGGGATTTATTTATTATTATATTAGACCAACATGATACAAGAGATGATTCGATCGCAAGATGAATTAAGTTTTGTAATGGCATGACATTCCTCACGATTGGAGATTTTAAAATATGTTTTAATTTCAATCCGCAGCTTCCGCCCCCGTCTGCATCCACACACTAACTCCACTGTACCATGTCAAGTCACATCACACTAAAGGCAAAGAAAGTGTTGTTTATTCATTACATGTATATTTATTTATATTGTTTTATAATCACATACACATGTATCACTTATAAGAAGTACTTACTTTATATTATTTTGTTACAAATGATTAAGATGTGTACACAATTTTTATGTTTTACCTGGGGTACAGGGGGTTTAAAACACATTTTGTAATCATCATGAGTTTCTATCCCCTGCCATTCGACAATTTCACCTTATGATACCAACATCAGATTAGATTTACTCTGTATTGAGAAAGTTGAAGTTGAGAGTGGCCGAAAAAAAGTGATCCAACAATTTTCTCAACCGCATCAAGCTTTCTTGTTCCACTTTCATTTCAAAAGAAACGACTCGCCTCTTCTTTACACTTTACACGAACCATATTAAATGGATGCACGAGATATTAAACAATAAATATGTCAAAGTTCTGAGCACGCTGGAGATACAGTATAGAATGTTTACAAATGAACTAGGAAGCTGGATTTGTTCTTCGGGATGGATGCTGGGTGCGCTCTCACAGTGCCACACGCTGGTAGCAGCGGAAAGAAGCACTACAGTAATGTCCTGTACTCGAAAAAAGGTGCACACAATATAAAATCTAACATACAGCAATGTCCAGATCTTTTTCCACATCCCGAAAAAAATGTTCGTATATACTGTTTATCGTAAGTAGGGGAGCGTCTGTATACTGTAAGTACATTTGAATTCAAAAAATGTTTTTTTAAAACTTGCGATGATTGTTTCCCTTAAAGAAATGATTGAAAACACTTAAAGAAAAAAGTTTAATATTTTCTCAAGTCGAGTCATGTTTATTTTTATAAGTCTCAGGGGGCTGCACAGTTTAATGACTGGTACAGACAAAACACTATTATAAAACATTCATTTCCTTTTTTCGACTTGAACGTTGTTGTCACTGTTGTCCATATTTCCTTATCATCAACTTTCATGTGACGCATCATATTCGGCAAAAAAGGCAATAAAACACACAAAATAACTAGCAACTACAAACTCGTCCAACTGGCACTTTGGCCAATTAGTTCAATGAATCACCCCAATTAAATACATGTTTGAGCTAATCTGTTTTCGTAACTCTCAAATGTTCTATTTCTTCTAGTAACTGCCTGAGTTAACTTCACACTGCAGAGTTTAATGCTGAATTCTGATTTTTGGGGTGAAATACAATGATTTTGTGAGATCATTCACATAACCAACTAACTTAATTAATGTGTTAACAATGCCCAACTGAGCCCAGATGTGAATGGCGAAGGATAGTTAAGAATGACTGATATCGATACAGATGATACAGAGGGGGTAAACCAGTGTATGCTGTCGGGGCTCTCTGCTGATGGAGGTTTTTTTTATATATATATACATCTTACAATAAGAAAAAATATACTATTTTTTTAAGTCAACAACAAGATCTCATACAACCTCACACCCCAGTTGTTAGAACCACTAATTTACACTGTTGTTTTTGTTTAAAAAAAAAAAAAAAAGTTCTACACACCGTTCTGTACATGCAATGCTTTTCTAATTAAAATAATATCAGCAACATTTTTTTAAGTACAAACCTTGGAGACAGCGAGCGCACAGGCGTGTCCCCAGATCTCGATAAGCTGCTGCAGCCCAAACTTGTAGTCCCGCACCAGTTCCGTCTCAATGGCGCTCGCCTCGCCTTTGCTGAAACACACAAACCATAAGCTTAAAAAAATAAAGGCTGCGTAGTAAAATATATTTTTATGCCAATATCATGAAACATACTTTACTATTGAAAATCTAAATCTCAATATTTGAAAATGATACTACATACCACAAGACGCGGTGAAAGCACTATTTCTGTTCAAAGAAGTTCCTCCCCTAGTTGCAAAATAGTTCCGCGGGTGTGTCAAGTTCTTCTCCATGGCAACAGCTCAACTAATGGTGCTGCTTTTCATGTGTGTTTAGGTGGGACGACCCTTGATGCTTTCCCCTTCGTTGTGCTGCCGTTTAGTGGGTCATGTTGGCATTGCAACTTTCAAGAATGAAACGTGATGTCATAATTGTCTCTGTTCAAACCAGGGCTGTTACATTCACTTGAGCTCAGGGGCCACGTCGAGAGAGAGATCGGAAGAGAGATCGGAGGAAGACAGTAGGAGAGTAAATCAGATGTTGTAATACTAATCTGTTGTCTGTTATACTGGTCTATGCAACCCATGGAGACTTATTGTGATAAAGTCTATAGGAAGATTTGACTTGACTTGAGAGGAAAAAAAGAACAGAAAGGGAGAGAAAGCGAGAGAGAAAAAGGAAATGAGAGACAGAAAGAGAGATAGTAAGAGAGAAAAAGAGAATGAAAAGTAGAGGAAGAGACAGAAAGATAAGGTGAGATTGAAAACGACAGAGAGAAATAGTGGCAGAGAGATATAAATCTAGAGATAGGAAGGAAGGAAAGAAAGAATGAATGAATGAAGAAAAGAGGGAGGGAGAGAGTCAAGGAAAGGAAAGGAGAGTAGAACGAAGGAAAGAATGGAGGGCTGGAGTGATAAGGAGAGAGACAGAAAAAAAAGAGAGGGAGACTGTTAGAAAGAAAGACCAAAAGAAAAAGAGAAGCGGGGGGCGAGAGCGGTGCCAGGAATCAAATGGACTGAAATTTTGTTTTTGTTTTGTTTTACATTTGTTATATTTCAGTAAGTTTTTCATTATATTTAAGCCTATCCTGTCCATTGTCAAGCAAAAGAGTTTTTAAAACGCTATTATTTTTGGGGGTGCTTGGGTTAAATTTGGGGGCTTTTTACGCCCATGCCCAACAACTATATGGGGAGAGATTTGTCTCAAAAACAAATATATTCGCAAATTACACAAGATCTGAAAATGTGTTTTGAGAAATGCACACGCAAGATTAAAAATTACTTATGTAGATCGCAGATATATTTGCAGGTCTTCAAAATACATGATTCACATCAGATTTTTTCTTTTAATGGTACTGGATTAAGGCGACACGGCGGCTGCGTGGTTCGCGCATTTACGGCACAGTTTTGAGGTCATGGGATCAAACCCAGCTACCAGCCTTCCTGTGCAGAATTTGCATGGTCTCCCCTTGCTTGCGTGGGTTTCCTCCGGGCACTCCCGTTTGCTCCGGGCACTCCCGTTTCCTCCCACATTCCAAGAACATGCATGTCAGGTTAATTGGCCGGTCCAAATTGTCCCTAGGTATGAATGAGTGAGTGAATTGTCTGTCTCCGTGTGCCCTGCGACTGGCTGGCAACCAGTTCAGGGTGTCCCCTGCCCACTGCCTGAAGATTGCTGGGATGGGCTCCTGATCCTGCGCGACCCTACTGAGGATAAGCTGTGCAGATAATGGATACATGGTTGTACTGGATGAATTGGAAAATTGGCTGTGAAAGTCCTTAACTAGTAGTTGAATTTTTCTATGAAAAGGCTGTACGAAGCTTGTTGGCAGTTCTTAGCCCTTTTCTCACAAAACAATTATCGTCAGTGATGCCATTTTCGAAATGAATTTGCAGGGGAGGACAAAATCGATTGACAAAAAAATTTTGCCCCAAAAAACTACTGAATCTCATTCCGCATCATTTGACAGTAAAACGCTAGCAGCGTAAACATCTAACGACCTTTATTTGTATTTCTGGCAGAAATGTAATCACCTCCTTAAGGGCAAAGACAACAAGCGAGGTCGTCACACTGTTTGGCGCTCCTCGCTAGCAGAAATAATCTTCGCAAAGATCAACTTGTCTCAGTAGCCCAGGAAACAACCCCGAGGTGAGCTGTGTGTGACAGCTGGAGTCGCTCCGCCGGCTCAGGTAAATGCCAACAGCGCAGCTCACGTAGGCTAGCCCAACACACACATAGAAGAATAGAGCTGTAGCTTCAAGGAATCGGAAAGCTGCGTAAATACGATTAGCATCGGTGATGCGGTCGCCGGGGTGTCAAGCGGTGCGAAACGAGTTCACCTCATCACATCGGCGACGACAGACGCTTGTCGGGGTTAGCGGCGGGGAAATGTTATTATGCGATGACATTTGAACAACAAATGAAATATTTAGCAATTACCCCAGAGCATGAAGGAATTCCAATATCAAAGAATTGAAATTGTTGTTTATCAAGGGGGAGAAAAGCTACGTTTCCAGAGGCACTCTCAACAATACAAGACAATAGGGATTAGGGCTGCAACTAAAGATTAATTTCCATCCATCCATCCATTATCTGCTCCGCTTATACTCAGTAGGGTCGCGGGGGTGCTATAGCCCATCCCAGCTATCTTTGGGCAGAGGGCAGGGGACACCCTGAACTGGTTGCCATCCAGTCGCAGGGCACACAGGGACAGACAACTCACTTGCTCATTCACACCTAGGGACAATTTGGACCGTCCAATTAACCTGACATGCATGTTTTTGGAATGTGGGAGGAAACGGGAGTGCCCAGAGGAAACCCAAGCAAGCACGGGGAGAACATGCAAACACCACACAGGAGGTTTGATCTCATGACCTCAGAACTGTGCCGCACACGCCCTAACTACTGCGCCGCCATGCTGCAAAGATTAATTTCATAATCAAGACATTTTTTAATTTCCTCCTCTTTATTCACCTTACGGATGGATAGGAAAAATATTCTATAACATAAAACAATGAAAAAATGTTGTTTGTTAGTGCTGCATCCATTGCAACCTGGTCATTTTTTGTTTATTTTATACTTTAATTATTTCATATTTCATTCGACTGTATAATTTTGCAAATAACTCACATGCTGAGTCCACGTCCTTTAAAAAAGTCAAGTCATGTTTATTTGTGACGCTTTTAAGGAGTCTCGAAGGGCTGCACAGACCACAGATTATTGCAAACTACAGATTATTATTTTACCATACCCTGATCTAAAACCTACAGTAGGGCAAGGAAAAACTCAAAAACCTCAGCATGGGGGAAATGAAGAAACCTTGAGTAGGGAGCGCACATGAGGTTATCCTCCTTCTAGGATGACCAGGCTGCAATGGATGTTGCCTTAACAAACAATATACAGTGGAATCTCGGTTTTTGAACGACTCACAGTTGGAACAAATCAGAGTCTGAACAAAAAAATTCAAGAAATTCTTGCTTCGTAGTTGGAACAAAAATCGGAGTTCGAATGCCAGTACGACGCGTGAGTGCGTACGCGAGGGTGGGATGCTGAGCGGCATGCGGGTGATGAAAATACGTGAAGTCGCAAAACCACGTTAAGTATTCCGCGATACAGCTATGGCTAACTGTAGTGCAGTGGTACCGTCTAGGGGTAGATGTTTCACATCACTTTTTTTTTTACTCCTTTTAATTTTCTCAGGTGCAACTACACCTCCACTACACTAGGGGACGTCCGAGATTAAACAAATGTGTAGCAAATGGGCCGAGTTACAGAATTTCGTCGAACTCCACCACCCCGATGAAGCTGCAGCCACCAGAGTCATCAATGACTTTAACGACACTGTCATGAACCACTTCCGAAAAGTGCTAAAAAGAAGGCAGAAACAAGTGTCATTGGATAGATATTTTAAGAGAAAATAAAATCCTGTAGCCGAGTCATCCGTAGCAAAGAGATTGGAACGTGTGAGCACCCCTCTCACAGAAGAGCTCCCCGAAGATTTTATGGAAGGGGACTCTCCTTCCAAACAATAATTTTCCTTCCTCCTCCATCCCTCTCCACTGTCCACCTGCGCCGTCTGCTGACTACCACAAAAGGTAAAAAATCGTTCATGTTAGCATAATCTTTCGTACGGAAGATTACCATAACGCGAACGTACGATTAGCCTGGGTTACATTTATGTTTATGTTATTTGTGTCTTAAAGGTAAACAAAGGTAAACATTCAGGGTGTTGGAACGGATGAAAACGATTTACATTATTTGTAATGGGAAAAATGATTTCGGTGTTCGAACAAATCGCTTTTCGAATAAGGTTCTGGAACGGATTTTGGTCGAGAACCGAGGTTCCACTGTAATAGAAATCAAATATAAAGTAAGAAAGTATAGTATGAAAGAATAATACAGGGAGTGCAGAATTATTAGGCAAATGAGTCTTTTGACCACATCATCCTCTTTATGCATGTTGTCTTACTCCAAGCTGTATAGGCTCGAAAGCCTACTACCAATTAAGCATATCAGGTGATGTGCATCTCTGTAATGAGAAGGGGTGTGGTCTAATGACATCAACACCCTATATCAGGTGTGCATAATTATTAGGCAACTTCCTTTCCTTTGGCAAAATGGGTCAGAAGAGGGACTTGACAGGCTCTGAAAAGTCAAAAATAGTGAGATATCTTGCAGAGGGATGCAGCACTCTTAAAATTGCCAAGCTTCTGAAGCGTGATCATCGAACAATCAAGCGTTACATTCAAAATAGTCAACAGGGTCGCAAGAAGCGTGTAGAAAAACCAAGGCGCAAAATAACTGCCCGTGAACTGAGAAAAGTCAAGCGTACAGCTGCCAAGATGCCACTTGCCACCAGTTTTGCCATATTTCAGAGCTGCAACATCACTGGAGTGCCCAAAAGCACAAGGTGTGCAATACTCAGAGACATGGCCAAGGTAAGAAAGGCTGAAAAACTTCCACCACTGAACAAGACACACAAGCTGAAACGTCAAGACTCGGCAAAGAAAAATCTCAAGACGGATTTTTCTAAGGTTTTATGGACTGATGAAATGAGAGTGAGTCTTGATGGGCCAGATGGATGGGCCCGTGGCTGGATCGGTAAAGGGCAGAGAGCTCCAGTCCGCCTCAGACGCCAGCAAGGTGGAGGTGGGGTACTGGTATGGGCTGGTATCATCAAAGATGAGCTTGTGGGGCCTTTTCGGGTTGAGGATGGACTCAAGCTCAACTCCCAGTCCTACTGCCAGTTTCTGGAAGACACCTTCTTCAAGCAGTGGTACAGGAAGAAGTCCGCATCCTTCAAGAAAAACATGATTTTCATGCAGGACAACGCTCCATCACACGCATCCAAGTACTCCACAGCGTGGCTGGCAAGAAAGGGTCTAAAAGAAGAAAAACTAATGACATGGCCTCCTTGTTCACCTGATCTGAACCCCATAGAGAACCTGTGGTCCCTCATCAAATGTGAGATTTACAAGGAGGGAAAACAGTACACCTCTCTGAACAGTGTCTGGGAGGCTGTGGTTGCTCCTGCACGCAATGTTGATTGTGAACAGATCAAAGCACTGACAGAATCCATGGATGGCAGGCTTTTGAGTGTCCTTGCAAAGAAAGGTGGCTATATTGGTCACTGATTTGTTTTTGTTTTGTTTTTGAATGTCAGAAATGTATATTTATGAATGTTGAGCTGTTATATTGGTTTCCCTGATGAAAATAAATAATTGAAATGGGTATACATTTGTTTTTTGTTAAGTTGCCTAATAATTAAGCACAGTAATAGTCACCTGCACACACAGATATCCTCCTAAAATAGCTAAAACTAAAAAAGCCCCACTCCAACTTCCAAAATATTCAGCTTTGATATTAATGAGACTTTTGGGTTCATTAAGAACATGGTTGTTGTTCAATAATAAAATTAATCCTCAAAAATACAACTTGCCTAATAATTCTGCACTCCCTGTATAAAATAGAAAGGATGACCATGTTCTGCGTTTTATGTGGTAGGTAGACCATTCCATTTGACTCATTTTGTAATTAGCTTGCAAGCCGTAAAAGGCAGAGCACCCCTGGCTTGATGCAACCAAGCATCATCTGACAGAATCAGCGTGCAAGCACCTCGTTTTATGACCGTATTTTTGTAATGCATCCTGAGAACTAGTGCCTCTTATATTGCCCCTCAGGAATAGTTGATTTCCCTAGTGCAGTCAACGGGGAGCTTAGCGTCATTGTTAGCACTGCTCGACTATGATCCCGAAAGCTTTTAATGAGCAGAAAACTGAAACTATAAAACAATCCCGGTGGAGGTTGAAGCAGAAAGCTACAAAGAACAACAGCTGATAGATAAACGACAGTCAAGGGATACGGCGAGAGTGTCGTAAAAATCCCACTCACATGCGCTAGCTTACTGCATAATGTCGCCTTCCCCTATAGAGCATCTGCATCATATAAGCAACAAATACTCAAGGGGACAATAGCTGCCATTTTTCACCCACACAGCAGGAGCGAAACAGTTGCGTTGGCTTCCCATTAACCCCCATCCCGCTGCACTCGATTTCTGTAACGATAAGGGGCTCAACTAACACTAGCGGACCTGCCACTGGTCTCCCCTGTGAGAGGAACTGACAGAGAAATCAGTTTTCATCTTGATAGCGGGCGCTCACCACACTTTTGATTAAAAGTGTCAAGAGAAAGAAGAAAAATCCCTAGCAATCGCCGCAGGGAATCGTTTTGCATGCGGAGATGTACGGCGAAGGGGAACGTTTGTTTGGATATTCCATTGTGCCTTGAGATATGAGCTGGTTAGTAATTGCATCTGAAACTTTGGAACCGTATGAACTACCGATGCCTAGACGGCCTTAGATTGTAAGACATTCATCCATTATGTGCACCGCTTATCCTCAGTAGGGTCGCGGGGGTGCTGGAGCCCATCTCAGCTATCTTCGGGCAGCGGGCAGCTATCTTCCAGTCATCCACAGTCCATTATTGCCTTCCTTAGCCTTTTGCAGTCCTGTTCTTTAGTGTTAAAGCACCAACAATATTTTCTTTTTAGTTTTCCTATATATAAAACCCATTTCCTTTAGGAGATTTTGCACAGTTCTGTCACATACCTTGACTCCAACTTCCTTCAATTTCCTCTTCATTTGTTTTGTTGTATTTTTTTTGTTTTCAAGACATAGGGCCTTTAGTTGTTTGTCTTGACGCCTACATGTCTTCCTTGGCCTACCAGTATGCTTGACTTTAACAACATTCCCATGCTGTTTGAAATCTTTGATACAGCTGACTGTGAACAGCCCACATCTTTGGCAACCATACGAATAGAGTTACCTTCTTCACAAAGTTTGAGGATCCGGTCTTTGGTCTCAAGAGGCATCTCCTTTGTTGGAGCCATGATTCTTGACAATCCACTTAGTCCGGGAGCCTTCCAATGTATGATAACTGCACTATTTTTAACTGCTGACTAATGAGCAGACTTAATCTAAACCAGGTGCCCAATTAAGGAAAGTAAATTGATTGGGTTTGTCCTTATTTTCTACACACAATCCACTGATTCCATTATTTTTTCTTCAGAATTGAGTGATTCCACATTTATTTCCCTGCACTTACTCTATAAAAGTAACAATTACTGACAATTACAATGTTATTGTTAATGTTGTTGGAATTACAATGTTAATGTTGTTGGAATGACCTTACGATTGTTTCATGTTTGTGATCGGAGTTTTTTTCTACAGAATAAAATGCTTGCCAGAGACTGATGATTCCATGCCTTTTTGCTAGGGGCTGTAGACCTTAATCACAAGAAATTTCAAATGGGTGTACAGTCAATACACAAAATAATCAACACAAAATCTAGGTGCCGGTAATAAAAATGTAAAACTCAATAATATAGTTGTGTGTTAATATTTTCACATATAAGTCTCACCGGAGTATAAGTCGCACCTCCCAGCCAGACTATAAAAAGAACTGCGAGTTTTTGTTCTGAAAATACACTATTTCCTGGCAAATGTTTCTTCTGCCAAAACGCATCTCTGTCCTCGTGAAAAAATATTCGAATCAAATCGTATTATTCCCTGCAAGCACACCTGATATCTCGGAACACATCGGTAGGGAATCTCCAATCCATCCATCTTGTGCTGTCCTCATTAAGTTGAGTTTATGCCGTAAAGAAACACCGGGCAGCTCGCCAGGCGACGGCAGGCCACACACATAATCCAATTTCCGTAAATTGCTACAGAAAAAAAATAATCAAAATTGTCCAGGAGGTTCTGTCTGTACCAACATGATGATCGCATCCATTTTACTAGAGTTCACTTAAGTGCAGCCTCCAATTCTGTAGTGCAACCGAGCAGATATGTATCGGAAAGTTTACTTCGAAAAATGATGTCCTTGTTATGGGTCCCATACTTAAGAAAATGTGCTAATATTTGACTAAAGCAGACTATTTTCAAATTAGTTTTACAATGTTATTGTTACTTCACGCTTTGTACTTTGCAGCCTGTGAGCATTACGGGTTGATGAATATTCATTTAAAAAAATTGAAATATTAAACAAAAATGTAAGCCTATCACATGTTTTATTTCGGGCCGCTGAAGCAATCCATTATCCCCAAACGCATATTGCTTCGAGTGGGACCAGGAAGAGCACACTTTGTCAGGCCTGACTGCTCCTTATTGCCATTATTCCAACCTTAAATTACCTGCGCTTGTGCAGCCTCGATCCTTTAAACCTAATCCCATGTTGCTGCAATCAGGGTTCGGCAGATGGCACTTTTGTCAGTACGCGTGCCCTTTAATCCCGCCTAAAATGAATTGCACAGTTGTGACTGCGATCTGTTATCCCCGATCGACAATTGCTGAGAGCAGGGCCCAGGAGAGCATGTTCTTTTGTACCATTGTGGCTTACAAAACATTAACTGCACTGTTTTGGTTGTACTCTAATCCATTATATCTAGTCAACTATTGCTGAGAGCGGGTGACTGAGAGGAAACCTATTTTGTGTGTGGCAGCCCTTCTTTCTGTTTTTTACGTCAAAAATGAACAGCATCCATCCGGCTGCAAACCATTATACCCTATCCCATATTGTTGCGAGCAAGGTCCATCAGAAGGCACTTTTGTCATGCATGACAGCTCTTTTTTCCGTTCCTAAAATGAACAGCACCTATACTAGGATCCAATATCCCTGGTTGACTATTGCTGAATGATAGCTGAAGTGTGCCATTGTGGCTCACTTGTCATAGCTACACTGTTTTAGCCGCATTTTATTATCTCCAGTCGACTTTATCTGAGAAAAGGAGGGCCGACAGAGCAAACTTATGTATGTTTGAGGGCTGTTTTTCAGTTCTTTCTTTCTAAAATGAACAACACTCATGCAGCCACGATCCACTATCCCCGGCCGACTTGCTGCAAGCGGGGGCCAGCATAACACATGTTAAAAATTTGACTACTATGTGGATCTTTCGCATATCCCAGGAGGTTCTGGTCCCAATTAAGCCTAATACACAAGGGGTTACTGTATCCCGGATGCAGGATACTAAACTGCACTAGTAGCCACATTCCCTGGATGACACTAATATATTTTATGTTGATATACTTGATACAGGTGGGTTAAGGAATGGAATAACCGTAAAAATCGGGTAACACTGCAAAATATACATATTTACCCTCAAGTTTTGCAAAATGAGCAACCATTGCCACATATCAGCAAAGCGAAGAAAACGCCAGAGCCCAGCATCCTATAATGCCAAGACGAAGGATCAGGTGGCACTTCAGGAGCCCCAGCTGGCCCAAGGGTAGGCGGGGGGGATAACCCCTGTGCCTCCATATGTTGATGTTCACGGCATGACGTCCTCCTACTGCTCATGGATGCTTATCACATCAGCGGCTCCAGATTCACTTAGATCGCCACATTGAATTGATCGCTTCGATAAATCGTTGTTTTGTTGCTGTTGATTCGTTTACTTCCGTTTCTTTGTCATAGTGACAAATCGTTTTGCTTTCATGAACGCTTCCTGAGGTTGTTGTTGCAGTGATGAGACCGACATTGCATCATGGGTTTTTTTTCGTTGTTGTGTTTGTTGCCTAATTTAGCTCTTTGAGAGATTTCCGGTCTTACTTGGGCTGATTTACATCTCCATGGCAACCTTCTCGCCTCTCTCATTTAAATTTTACTTACTCCCCAGTCCTTACCAGGGGTTGGCATACTTTTTAAATCGCGGGTACTAAATATTTTCCAGATTATTGGTTTATATTTTCCAGATTATTGGTTTATAGTTGGGCAGCACGGCGGCGCAGTGGTTAGTGCATGTGCGGCACAGTTCATGTCTTGGGAGAACCTTCTGCGTGGGTTCAAATCCAGCTCCAAACTTCCTGTGAGGAGTTTGTATGTTCTCCCCGTGCTTGCGTGGGTTTCCTCCAGGCACTCCGGTTTCCTCCCACATTCCAAAAACATGCATTTCAGGTGAATTGGCCGGTCCAAATTGAGATGAGATGGTTTATAGTTAATTGACACTCAAAACAAGGAGAGAAGACATCACTGACATTAATAGCTCACAAGCAAAACCGGAGAGGACCATACAAAACACTCAAGTATGTTCTAAAAGTCCTTGTTTGTATTCATATTTTCTAGGTTGTGGAGATAAAAAAACAGCAATGTAATTGGCTAATGATGGCAATGATCTAAACAATGCACAATCTCTCAATCATAGTCAAAATAACAAACAAAAGTGCGAAATAATAGTCAAAATAACCTAAGCCCGGCCTCTTGAGCAATCTTTTTTTCAGGTGTCGAATAATAAAAATAGAACCACATTTTTCATTATAAGAAAGCAATAAAAGCAAATGTCAGAATACTGTATTTGTTAAATGATTTTATTATTAGGCGAGGGGCCTGGAAAAAAAGATGGATTTGGTTTTTGTGTTCCTGGTTACAGTCTCTCGATCCGATACCATGTAGAAAAAAAGATAATGTAGGCACATCCAATTTTTCCATATGCGTTCATGAATGGATATACATGCAGATGCCAAATATTGGCACCAATTTTTTTTATTAGAAGTACTTATTTATATTTGTAACATTTTTGTTTAGCGGGCCTTGTTAAAAAGCCTGATTGCCCATCTCTGGCCCACAGGCTGTAATTTGCCCACCCCTGATCAAGATTTTCAAATTCAGGCTGCAGAAGCCTCATCGATGGCAATATTAAAAAGACGATGCTCGTATTCAAGAAAGTCCATAAAAAGGCGGTCTGCTGAGTTCATTAAGATGCAAGTGAAGCTTCCTTAACCGAGTGCTACGTGATCTGAATCCATTTCTCTTAATAGGTTTGTCTGTGGAAGATAAATTGTAGATTCATTATTCATCATAGTGCTGAGGCATAAATCCATTTTTGTACTTAATTTGTCGGAGTAAAAATAGACTACAGTAGATTTCCAGGATCCGACATGAATTTGTTCTGAG
The DNA here is from genome assembly GCF_059441175.1 of Urocampus carinirostris. NCBI lineage: Eukaryota > Metazoa > Chordata > Actinopteri > Syngnathiformes > Syngnathidae > Urocampus > Urocampus carinirostris. The sequence goes on from NC_142360.1 coordinate 4,658,259, forward strand.
GTAGGTATGGGAAGGTGAAATTGTCCTATGGCAGGGGATAGAAGCCTTTATTAATTAGTTAGTGTTTCAAGCTTCCGGTACCCTAGGTAAAAAATTCAAATTATTTATACATTAGAGTTAGACTGATTATTTAGGAATTTGACAAATATCGGTATTCGGCATTTTTTTTATTTGACTGGCACCACAGCTCTCTATCTTTTGCTCTGGCCTCTCCCCTACCTAAATGACTGTACGTGTCTGTACGATACCACCAGTCAATGAAATTTGTCATGCCACATATCTTTGGAAAGCTTTAACTGTTGGGATTCAAGATAGGATGACCATTTCAAAATATACTCATCACAGTAACATCACGATCGGTCTGAAACAAAATACTCACCAAAGACAATGTCTTTAACCCATCAAATTCCACAAGAGTCTAGTGAATCCAACCGTGTAAAATGATTGCGCCAAATCACACGATAATGCAGACAGATTTAAACACTCCCCTTTGAAAATCAACAAACTTGTCAAATGACTTGCGGTACTGTATAGACGTTAGCCTCTGACCTTTCTATTGACACCACTCTTGGCCAATAGCAGGCTTTTTTATGGTCCACAGCCCGCTTTTGCCAATACAGAATTATTTGATAAAAGGAAGATTGCCTCCTGTAGTTGAGAATATATTAACTAAATCGAATGATGACTGACACACTGTTTAGCCAATAAAAATCCAAACATAATTTAATGCCATTTTCCAGGGGTCTATTGCAATCCAAGCCGAAAATAACGTGTGCAAGGTAAGCCGTGATTCATATTTATGCACAATTATTATGCGCAAGGGTGCACAATCATTGATTTGACTTCCGGAAAGAGAAGTCAAACATTTAGAACTCTTTCACAATATCCAAAAATTGGCCAAATGAAAATAGAAATTTGCACGGTTTTAGTGTTGTCAACTGGTCGACTCTAAACTTTTGAAATTGCCTAAATTTACCCTTAGTTTTTCAGATTGTGATCAAATTTGACAAGATACAGGGTAAGGCTTCAAGCTATAGTCTCGTTTGTTTTCCAACTTAGATGCCCATAATACACTCTTTTGCAGGCATTTAATTACAAAAGCAAAAATTCATGAGAGAATAAAAACATTGTATTTTTCTGTGTTTTAAACTCAGATTACTCAATATTAGTAGCACTTGTAGTGATTCTTTCAGTTTGGGAACAAACCTTAAAGCCTTACCTTTCAAAAGGGACCAAAATCGTCCATATTCTCTAAATGGTTCAAGGACTGGGATTTTAAGCGAATTTTACAGGAATGTCAGGGGGTTAAAGCAGGAAATGTGGGAGCCGATGATTAAACGACAAGTGAGGATAAATGAATGTGAAACAGCGTAATGAAGCAAATCTTATCACCGCCGTTCACACGGAACTAGGCAAAACGTGATAACAAGCGTTGACGTTCGTGAAAAAAAGATGTCATTATTGCTGTTAACTACAGCTTTACAGCCAAATTAATTGTGCAGGGACTGCGGCACCACATGGCTGAGTAGCTTGATTTCAGTATTTCGCCCATTAGCATTTTCTTTACCTCCAGGCACTTATCTTTAGCTTTAAAAAACACAAAAAAATCTCATGAATAAATAGTTATTGGTGTCAAAGAAGTAGAGTAAATGGGCATCAATTTGCTCAAGGTGAAAAAGAAGTTCAGCCGGTTTGGCAAAAAACAATCAAAATTGTCCACTGAAAATACATTTTATGGAAGGTTACAACATGCAATTCACTTAATATTTGAGTATTTTTGGTGGATATTGTGTCAATGTTCCTTGAATTACCGTATTTTCCACACTATAAGGCGCAACTAGAAGTCTTAATTTTTTTCAAAAGCTGACCATGCGCCTTATAATACAGTGCGCCTTATATATGGCTCAATATTAAATCGCAAGGTCTCGCAACTTACGCAACAGCCGCCGACTCGATTTTCCCCCGAACGTGGAGTAGTCCGCGGTGTATGCTGGGATTTATATACCGGCGTTTCATTGGCTAACCAATGTGTCAATCATTATTTGAATCAGTCACTATTGGCTAAAGTTATTCGGAGCCTCGGATAGGCTAGAAGGCCGAAACAAACCCTGCAATTGGCCGAAAAAGATGTGTCAATCATCAGTTAAATCGATCGCTATTGGCTGAAGTTATTCGGAGCCTCGGATTGGCTAGAGGGCCAAAACAAACCCTGCAATTGGCCGAAAAAGATGTGTCAATCATCCGTTGAATCGATCACTATTGGCTGAAGTTTTTCGGAGCCTCGGATAGGCTAGAGGGCAGAAACAAACACTGCAATTGGCCGAAAAAGATGACTGACTAGCAAACTTGCTAAACTACGCCATAAAGAAACATGTTTCATTAGTCTGTATTTGTAAACATTTTACTCTCCTGGATTTACTACACTCACGGTTGTGAGAAGACCATGATTGCGTATCATTATTGAACGTGAGAACTTAGGTGAGCTATGCGGCTTTATATTTTCCCGGTATATTGTTTTAGAACGATCTTGATGTTGCTGTGATGAGTTGAGTGAATTAAACTCAATTCCAAGTGTTTATTGTCATATGCACAGTAAAGTTGCGGGCGAAAAAGAAAATAGAAACTAAGGAATGGTTGGCATTTCTTGAATCCCAAGACTTTAACCTTCTGAATGATATTTGAAACGATGCATTTGAGTGACATCGTACGGACACCGCATCCGCACGTGTCTACGACACGTATTTACTTCTTTGCAAGCTTTGGGAATGTTAAGGGGGTAATCAGTTTGACTGAATCATCTGACTGTTTTGTCAACGTTCCCATTGTAGCGCCTTATAATCCGGTGCGCCTTATCCATGGAAGATATAGGACCAAAAACTATTTTTGGGGAGTGCGCCCTATAACCCGGTGCGCCCTATAGTGCGGAAAATACGGTAAATACAATTTTCATTTAAATTGATGTATTCAGATAGAACATTTCCAACAAAATTACCTTCAGCCGGTCCCAGCTCTAAGAGCCACTAAGCCAACAAAAGTGCACTCTGCTGGTCACTGCTCGTCGCAATGTGGGTTTAGGCATGATGGATTTATGGCGCATTAGTTCAATTCACTTTTTAGGTGGACAGAATGGCAAAAAAGAGGGGCCACCAAGCCTGTATATACAGTGGAACCTCGGTTCTCGACCATAATCCGTTCCAGAACCCTGTTCGAAAACCGATTTGTTCCATCACCGAAATCATTTTTCCCATTAAAAGTAATGTAAATCGTTTTAATCCGTTCCAACACCCTGAATGTTTACCTTGAATGTTTAACGTAAACATAAAGCTAACCCAGGCCTAATCGTACGTTCACGTTATCGTAATCTTCCGTACGAAAGATTACACTAACACGAACGTATAAAAATAAAAAAATCAGGTCGTTTACAAGTAATTTAGCACCCGGGTCTCCACAGCAAGTGGTGAGCGGGTCATTGGAAAGGGGGCTCCGTTCCAACACCCTGAATGTTGGGCTCCGTTCCAACACCCTGAATGTTTACTTGGAATGTTTAACGTAAACATAAAGCTACCCCAGGCTAATCGTACGTTCGCGTTATCGTAATCTTCCGTACGAAAGATTACGCTCACATGAATGTGTAAAAATTTTAAAAAAAAGGATAAAGAAAAGAATTATGAATAGAATTTCTTACCTTTGTGGTGGTCAGCAGAAGGCGCATGCTGTATTCCCTAGCAAGATCAGACACTCGCACACCTCTTTCATATTTTGCTATTATTTCTTTCTTAAATGCGATAGTTGTACGCACTACTTTTCTTTTTTCACCTGTAGTAACTTTGCTGCTTGCACTGACTTTCTTCTGAGGCATAATTAGGGGCTAAAACACTTCGTACACCTATATTAAAAGCGAAAGCAAAACAAAACACGTCCGCACGCGATAACAGTTGGTCATGAAAAGAGATATCTACACCCGTACGCCGCTCAGCATCGCACCCTAGCGTACGCACTCACGCATTATCGGCGTTCGAACTCTGATTTTTTTGACGGAACAGCGAAGCATAAAATTCTCAAAATTTTTGGTCGGACATAAAATCAGATTTATTTATTTTTAAAAGCTGACTATGCGCCTTATAATCCGGTGCGCCTTATATATGGATCAATATTGAATTGCAAGGTCTCGCAACTAAGAGAAGCAGCCACCGACTCTATTTTTCGCGTTGAAGACGAAGTGCGCTGTGCATACTGGGAAATATTAAACAACGATTCTCTTTTATCTGTGCGTTTGTATAAAGACCCTGAAATGGCTCCTATTAAGAGACACGCTTACAACCCAGAGTTTAAACTCAAGGCGATCAGTCACGCAGTAGAACACGGAAATAGAGCAGCAGCGAGAGAGTTCAACATTAATGAATCGATGGTGCGGAAGTGGAGGAAGCATGAGGATAAGCTGCGCCAAGTAAGGAAGACTAAACAAAGTTTCCGTGGCAATAAAGCGAGATGGCCACAGTTAGAGGACACACTTGAACAGTGGGTTGTTGAACAAAGAGCAGCAAGTAGAAGTGTCAGTACAATAACTATTCAAATAAAGGCAACAGCGCTGGCACGGGAACTTAACATTAAAGAATTTAGAGGTGGTCCTACTTGGTGTGTGTTTACGTTTTACATTTTAAAGTTGTTATGTTATTGCTTTATTGTTATTGTTTTGCACTCGTTGTTTTTGCACATTACGAGTGTCACTATATTGCGATTGCACTAACGTTTACCATAACAGTATCAGACGTTTTTTTGCATGTTGACTAAATGGAGGAAAAGTAAAATGTTGTGCCTTGCTGTTGTTCAAAGATGTCAAAGATGTGTCACGAAAATGCTTCACCTCAGAGAAAATAATAAAACAGCTGTTTATTTATTTTGGGAGTGAATGGAGTTTGGGAAAGCTTGTTGGTTCTATTTGTTGATCTATTAATAAAGTTTGACTGACCTATCTGACTGTTTTGTTGGCATTCCCTTTAGCGTGGCACCATCTAATGGTTGCATAACGTACTACATCCTCTACTGTAGCCAAGTCAAGTCACATTTACTTAAATAGCCCTTAATCACAAAAATGTCTCGAAGGACTGCACAGGATTACAATTACAAAATTGCACAATTACCTGATCTTAAACCAGCATGCACTTATAGCGCCTTATAATGCGGTGCGCCTTATGTATGGAAAAAGTTCTAAAATATATCATTCATTGAAGGTGCGCCTTATAACACAACGCCTTATAGTGCGGAAAATACGGTGTGTGTGTGTGTATGTATATATATATATGTATGGGGCAGCGCAGTGGTTAGGGCGTGTGCGGCACAGTTCTAGGGTCTTGTGAACCTCCTGTGTGGGTTCAAATCCAGCTACCGGACTTACTGTGTGGAGTTTGTGTGTTCTCCCCGTGCCTGCGTGGGTTTCCTCCGGGCACTCCGGTTTCCTCCCACATTCCAAAGACCTGCATTTCAGGTGGATTGGCCGGTCCAAATTGTCCCTAGATGTGAATGAGCGAGCGAGTTCTGTCCCTGTGTGAACTGCGACTGGCTGGCAACCGGTTCAGGGTGTCCCCTGCCCACTGCCCGATGATTGCTGGGATGGGCTCCAGCACCCCTGCCACCCTACTGAGGATAAGCGGTGCAGCTAATGAGATGAGAGATGAGGTGAGATATATACTGGTATATATATATATATATATATATATTATATGTATAGTTTGCTTGTTATGAATAGAGCATGGCTCCAATTTATTTTTCAAGGGTTTTCAGACTGATAACTACTAACATTAATTTTGCGATATACCCAATAAATATCTCTTTGATAATTAACCCGCCTCCCTAACATTTATTACATTAATGAGAAGATTCTGAGCTCTTTGAACTCCTTCCTGGAGCAGTTGCGTCCTTTCCTAAATACAATGGCTCGATTGACTCACTCATGAATGAGTTCAATACCACCCTGACTAGTGTGCTGGATTCAATAGCGCCCATAAAATTAAAATCACGTCCTAAAAGACGCACACCTTGGTTTACTGATGAAACTAGAACCCTTAAAAAAGAATGCAGGAAATGGGAGAGAAAATGGCGCGCTACCAAGCTTGAGGTTTTCCATCAAACCTGGTGTGACAGCTTGTTAAAGTATAAAGCGGCCCTTGCCTCTGCAAAATCGGCCTACCTTTCGAAGGTGATTGCGTCTCAAAAGAACAACCCCAAAGCCCTTTTTGACACTGTAGCATCGCTTACAAGGCAACAGGCTATCGCAGACAGTTCGACACACTCTGCTCAGGACTTAATGGTCTTCTTCACTAAGAAGATTCAATGCATACAGGAAGAAATTGCAAAAGATATTGTTAGTACCACACGTATTAAAGGACTGAAATTTACAGATGCACGACAGGGCGGCTGCCCTGGGAAAATGGCCGGTTTTAGTGAACTGTCACTTGATGATCTCAAACAAGTGGTGAATGCGGCCAAACCGACAACTTGCCAGTTCGACCCTCTCCCAGGTTCACTTATTAAAAGTCTTTTTAGCGTCCTTGGGCCTTCAGTTCTAAATATTATAAATACATCACTCTCCTCAGGTGTAGTTCCAGCAGCTTTTAAGTCCGCCGTTATTAAACCCACACTGAAACGACCCAACCTTGATCCAGAAATATTAAGTAATTACAGACCTGTGTCAAACCTACCTTTCCTCTCTAAAGTACTCGAAAGAGTAGTGGCACAGCAGCTGAATGCTTTCATATCGGAGAATAACCTTTTTGAATCCATGCAATCAGGATTCAGGGCTAACCACTCTACTGAGACAGCTCTGATCAAGGTAACAAATGATCTCCTAATGTCAATGGATTCTGGCGCTTCATCACTTTTGCTGCTGCTGGATCTTAGTGCTGCTTTTGACACAGTGCGCCACAATATCCTACTAGAACGGTTGGAAAAATGGATTGGTCTCTCAGGAGCCGTCCTCTCGTGGTTCAAATCTTACCTCTCAGATAGGACGCACTGTGTTAAATATGGTGAAACGACATCTGAGCCCTTTAATGTTACCTGCGGTGTTCCGCAGGGTTCAGTGCTCGGCCCCCTACTTTTCAACATTTACATGCTTCCATTAGGTGATATTATTCGCAAGTACAATATCAGCTTCCACTGCTACGCAGACGACACTCAACTATATCTTCCGTTGGAGGAATCTTCCACACTAAACTGTGGAAATTTGGAGGCCTGTCTCACTGAGATAAAAGAGTGGATGTCACTCAATTTCTTGCGTCTTAACTCTGAAAAGACCGAAATGTTAGTCATTGGTCCTTCTAAATGCCGGGACTTATTCTCAAAAACTGCTGTGAACATTGACAAATGTCACATCACACAGAGTGACTCAGTTAAAAATTTAGGTGTCATATTTGACCCTGATCTATCCTTTGAGATGCATGTAAAGCAAATTACTAGAACTGCCTTCTTCCATCTTCGCAACATTGCTAAAATCCGTTCAATACTGTCTCAGTCTGATGCGGAAACAATAATTCATGCATTTGTTACCTCCCGTCTCGATTACTGCAATGCACTACTCTCCGGTCTCCCGAAGTCCAGAATCAAGTCTCTTCAGCTAGTACAAAATGCCGCAGCGAGGCTTTTAACTAGGACAAAAAAGTAGGATCACATAACACCGATTTTGGCTAACCTGCATTGGCTCCCAGTTAGCCAAAGATGTGACTTCAAAGTTCTCTTAGTATTGTACAAAATCATACATGGACTTGCTCCCTCTTATCTTTCAGATCTGATCTGCCACTATGTCCCGGTCCGAAGCCTACGATCTGAGAGTGCTGGTCTTCTGATGATCCCGAGAGCAAAGAAGTCTTCTGCTGGTTCGAGAGCGTTCTCCATCCGGGCACCGGTGCTGTGGAATGCTCTTCCCCCTGAGATTCGATCTGCGACCTCAGTGGAAATGTTTAAATCTAAACTTAAAACTCACTTCTACGCCATTGCATACGAATAACCTACTCCTCTTGTCGGTTGAAAATAGTTTGGGTAATATAGTGTAACAATCTGTGAAGCCCTTTGAGACTCTTCGTGATTTAGGGCTATACAAATAAAAATGACTTGACTTGACTTGAATCAAAAGAATCCTTTCAATGTAAAAGGAAACGAGAATGAGATCCAATTCAATGCCACACAATTGGCTTAATGAGTAGCCCGGAGCAAGAAAATCTAAACACGAATCTTGTCGTGATAACAAACCCAATCGTGTATGACGTGTTAATCCGACGTGCAAAATATTCCTCTGGAAAATAACACGAGTGCTTTCTGAGTCTATTGTGAAACTCGTTATAGTGTCAAGTAGCAATCACGGACCCCCCGCCGTTGATGATATGTCATTAGCACGTCAACAAATAATTGTCGAGCTTCCATCAGGGAGAGTTCGGTAGGTTTTTTGGGGGAACGTTTCTCTTAACCTGTTCCATTATTGCCGCTGAATGAGATCATCATAGTGTCATACCGATTCTCGGTTTATTTAATCTGCTCAATGAAAAATGTCACGCTCTGACACAATTCTCTTTAAGGGGAGACGATTATGGCCAGCATAAAATCAAACAGCTATTCATTACATATTTATTTAGATTTATGTAAGTAGATTATTTTTGTTTATTTTAATGTTATTTAATTTATCTATATTTATTGAGTATGCAAGAGTGTGTGCTCGGGAAAGATGTGAATGGCGAAGGATAGTTAAGAATGACTTAAACTCGGTAACCTGGGATTCCGGTTGGCTCGGGCCAAGGTGGGATCAAACCACATGATACGAAGGTGGTAAACCAGCAGTCGGGCCTTTCTGCAGATGAAGGGTTGCGTGGTACAGCAACTGACCCGTGGTGTGTTGTGGGCTTAATGTTCTGTGTCAGGTTGGGAAGAGCAAAGTGGAATGAATGCTTAGTGAATGCTAGTGTGTTTTTGACTCTAGCCACTTCCCACTAGGGGGATATGTCTTCAGTAGATAGATAGATAGATAGATAGATTTTTCTCTCACGCTCTGTCTCTCTCTTTCACTCTCTTTTTCTCTTTCTCAGTTTTTTTTTTTACCTTCTTTTGCTCTCCCTTTTTTCATTTTCTCTCTTTTCTCTCTCTCTCTCTTGCTTTCCTCTACTCTCTTTCTCCCCCTTTCTCTTTCTCTCCATCTCTTTTCTTTCCTCTCTTTCTACTTCTCTTTGGGTTTCTTTCTTTCTCTTTCTTTCCCCTCTCTCACTATTTCTCTTTTTATCTCTCTTGCATCCTCTTTCTCTCTCTCTCTTTCTCTCTCTCTCTCTCTCTCTCTCTCTCTCTCTTTCTTTGTCCGGACCTCTCTACCTTTCTCTCCCTTTTTTTCTCTCATTTCTTTCTCTCTTTTTTTCTTTCTCTCTTATCTACGGAGAGAATGTTCGTTCTATCGTGTGGCCCCCGGGTTAAAGTGAATTTGACACCCCTGTTGTAGATAGATAGAAAGATAGATAAATACTGTAGATAGATAGATAGGTAGATAGATACTGTACATAGATAGATACTGTATATAGATAGATACTGTAGATAGATAATAGATACATAGATCGATACATAGAGAGATACATAGATATATAGATATCTAATATATGTATATATATAAATATATATATATATATATATATATATATATATATATATATATATATACACTATATATATATCAATTAATGTGTTTCATACTTATTCACTTAGATGTTCCTTATTTTCTATATTTATTTAATTATAATGATCATTTATATCTTACTGTATTTTACATTTTTTTCTACTAGCTCAGGTTATCTGATCCAAGACCATTTTATCATAATGTGATTTCTCTTTTTATGCGTTGCGTGTGTTTATGCTCTTCTGCATAAATCTTTATAAAACATTCACCCTTGCCATCATTTTTATGTATCATTATTTATTCATTTATTTGCAACACAGTGATCCAAACAGCATCCGTTCCAGCAATTTAAAGTAAAACGCTGGTCTATATTGCTGAGCTCTGCCCACAACCGCAGAGCATCTTTACTCCTAAGACACTCTTACACGCAAAAAACTGAGTATCCAGAAAAAAAATATGGCAAAACAGTATGATTTGTTCCCGGCTGGTCCACCTACATCACAAGGCGGTAAAGTAGGTAATTTGTCATTGCTATGGCAACAAGAGAGCAGGTATGCTCATTATAAACATGTAGCATTGGCGCTTTTCTTTAAGGGCAGGATGTGCCTTTCCATGTGTTAAGATTTGTAGATTGAAACAGTCTCTGTAGTCATGGATCGTTATTGCACTCGAAGGTAGGGCGGAAGAAATGTACTTTTGCAATTCATGTGGCAGGCAACAACTGAAGGGAATAAAGCAGAAAAACTCGATAAAACGTTAATGAGAAAAAACGCCGTAGGCTGGAAAATCAGACTGGAAGTGGGCGGTGGGAAAAAAATGCAATCACCTTATCAAAGATGAGAATTTACTTTGACTTCTCAGTATCGAATGTCGCTCAAATTACACCGCAATACAGGAATACAATGTCAAAGAATTCAACCTCACTTCAATTAAAAGCTGCAGATTGTCAGAAAAAAAAGAGAAAGAAAATCAACCAATGTTGAATTGTCTTGGAATGTCATAGCAATTCATTTTGTTTGTCTTTTTTGCTCCTGGAAATTTTAGTCACTTATTTGCAGATGACATAACAATGGAGGTCGCTGAATTCATTTGCTTGATCAATACATACATTGATTCATTAACAATGGAGGAAGGGATGGGGGAAACGAAAACGAACAAGAAAGAAAGAAGGGAGAAAGAAAGAAACGAATGGTGGAAGCGAGACAGAACAACGGAAGAAACAGGAAGGAGGTGTTGAAGAAAGATTAACAAAATAAAATAAATACAAAGAGGAAGGAAGGGAAGGCGAGAGGTAGCTGAGGGATTGGGAAGGAAACAAAAAAGAGAGCAGAAAGAACAGAATAGCAGAAAGAGAAAGCAAAAGAACCAAAGACAGAAAGAAAGGGAAGAAATGGGGGAAGCGAGCCAGAACAACGAGAAAGGACTAAGACAGAAACAGGAAGGCAAAGAGAAAGGAAGAGGAAAAAATAAAATGGAATGAAAGGGAGGGAGGGAGGAAAAGTTAGAAATGAGGAAAGAAAAGGAGAAAAGAAAGGAGAGAATGAATAAACAAAGAAGAAGGAAGGGAGGATAGAAGAAGTTAACAAGGAAGGAAGCAATGAAGGAAGGGAGGTAGGGAGGGAAGAGGACAATTTCAAAACTAAAGAAAAAAAGAAAGAAAATATTCAGTCAATATTAATCAGTCAACTTCGGGCAGTTGAAGGCCTAATTTCACTCAGAAATCCTTTAGAATTCCTCACCCAACCCAACATTTCCCATCATCCCTGCAACCTTCCCTAAAGGACTTTGAGAAATGTCACTTTTCCATCTCTCACACTTTAACGCGCGTCAATCACATACTGGTCAAGCCGCCAGCAGCAACTTGTCTTGTTAAACATCCCGCCTGAAAATCATTTCACGCAGACATCAGCAACTCTCACGTCTTGTTAAACATCCCGCGTGAAAAGCTTTTCACGCGGGCATCAGCCGCCTCTTCCATTTACCCGGCTGCCGTTACCTTGACGACCGGCAGACGATTCCTGTGAGGGACAACCAGTGACACGCAAGCCCAGGGCTAATAAGTAGGTTAGACTTAAAAAAATGGCCATCGGAAAAGCACGCTGGTGAAGCAGCGTGTGGTTCTGAATATCCGTAAACTGGCAAATAAATCGAAGGAATTCAACTTCTTAGTCATTTTGAAAATCTTCAATTGCAAAATTTGTCTTCATCGGGAAATAAAACGCATACGATAGACACCCAGGATACAGCGACCCAGGGTTCGTACAGGTTCATGAAATCTTTGAAAATGCCTGCATTTTAATGTTGTATTTTCATGGTCAGGAAAATGCTTGAGTTTTGGGGGAATTGCTTGAAAATGCTGGAAGTTGTTGCCATTACTGTTTGACTCTAAAGACCACATAATCAATAAAGAGAATATTTTAAAATATGCTTGAAAATGATGACAACACGCCTGCTGAGGTGGTTTGTCATTACGGCGTTGTCATGTGAAAAATCACCCCCCCTACTGTTCGCACCTGAGAGGACAGCTCTATTTGAAAAACAGCTCTTTTGCCTCCGAAACGCTCCTCAGATTGTTCGTGTTTTTATACAATATATTATCAATAATGATAAAACATATGCACCAAATTAGTTAGCAATGAGTACTTTTATGTTTTCCAGGAGATTCCCTAAAAACACATTAAATATAAATCAAAATATTCACAGATTTACAAAACAATTCATAATATTAGATTTTTAAACACTGAAAAGTCAACAACACAAAATCAGTTAAAGATATTAATTGTTTAGTGCGAAAGATAGATGATAAAATGCAAAACAATCAACTATTTACTAGTTCTGTTCCATTTTAACCAATTTAGACACATATCCTCTGAAAAACACGCACAAAATATACATTAAAATAAGCAAAACTAAAAGCAAAAGATCAGCAGTCACTAAGATTGATTTCATACATGGCAGTACTTTCTTTCTATTTTGTCTTCCATCTCATCTCATCATCATGAACTCAATTATAACCCAACCCTAATGGAGCCATGTTTCTAAACAAGTGTAAAGTATTGAAGTTGTGCGTATATTGTTGATGCAGAATGGCAGAATTCATGTCAGTTTATAGCAGCCCATTGACACGAAGAGTTCGTAGAGCTAGATAGGAACACCTCAAAATAGCACACTGTATGTGCGAGCAGCATAATAGTGACCCCTTTTTGTCATCAAAGTCAACCCCAAAAAAACTACATAAAGGTACTGGAAAATTTGAAAAATTAGCCTTGAAAGTACTTGAAAAGCGCTTGCATTGGGCCATGAATCAGGTGTACTAACTCTTTACAACGTTTTCACTTCACGACATTTACTCAACTATATGACATCAACAACACATTTTCGTAAGCCCCCAAACTTATCAAATTTAAACTTTGTGGTCTTGCTGCATATTACGAGTTTCATCTCTATGCTGCCTGTAGGCGACAACAAATGGTCTGCTATTGGTAAGCTTCAGAGCATTATGAAGAAGCCGATATGCTATTGGCTGAATGAACTACCTCCCACAATCCCTTTCGCTTTTCCATTCGGTTCAGAATTTCGTGTTTTTTGTAAAGACCGTACTTTACTTTTCTGTACTGTATCAATTCACGATAAGCCCCAAGACTTGCAATGAAGCGAAAGGGAAAATCAAAACCATGAAAATGAAGCTTATGGTTGGCAAGAAATATGAGTAATCCACACAAATCGCTACACTCAAACAGACTAAAATTGAGGAATATTATCTAGCCCTTTTTTTTGCTAATTGCAACCATTTTATTCTAAACCTGGTCCAAAATATTTCTTACATTTGGCAAAATGAGACTATTTTCTTATTTTAAGGATATTATCGCTATATTTTTTCCCATAGAATGTAGAATATACCTCAAAACAAACAAATATAAGCATTTTCTCATCTAATTGATAAATTAGGAAAGAAGATATTATTTCTTTTTAGGGTTTTATGGATATTTTTTGCTGTTTTTCGGATAAACAAGAGAAAATATTCTGAAACAAAATCAAAAAATATCCGTAAAATAAAGCAGACCTTTGCTCTTTTTAAGCAAATTATTTCTATCTGTGGTAGAAAATATTTCCTATACTGGGCAAAATAAGACAATTTTGCCTATTTTAAGTATTTTTTTCTCTTATAAGATCAAATATATTCAAACATGAAAAAATAAACTTAAAATGAGTAGAATCATCTTGGATAGGTAGACCATATTTCTTATAATGGACAAAAAGAGACAGTTTCGATTATAATTCCTAAATTATACATATTTACTTAAAATTACTTGGTTGTTTTGCACACTTGGAGAGGATGGATGAGGAGCAAATGTTGCAGAGCATCTACAGAGCAGAAGTCAATGAAAGGAGACCAAGAGGAAGGCCTCGAATGACGTGGATGGATGGTGTTATGAGTGCACTGCAGGAAAGAGGTCTAAATTTAGTGGAAGCTAGAGCTCTTGTTGGTGATAGAAATCACTGGAGAGGTGTTGAGAAAGGACGTGTGCTTAGGGATGGGCAGGGCATGTGTATGATACGGCAGGGGTAAACCAGTGAAAGCTGTCGGGCCCTGCTGTTGAACAGAAAAGTGTGTTGTGTCACCCTGACCCGAGTGACATGGCCGCTTTCTGTTGTCCCGTTTTATCTGGAGGGACGAAAGCATGACCGACTTGGGTGCCGAGGTGCCTAACTTGTTTGGGTGTTTAAGCATTTGGGTTGGCCATGGTCCAAAAATGTTTGTTGTGGTTTTTTTGCTATTTTTTCCCTTTTTTATTTTCTTTGTTATTGTATGTGTTTGTCTTGCTGTCGGTCACCCCTCTCGAGGGATATGGCCAAGGTAGGTAGGTAGATAGATAGATAGATAGATAGATAGATAGATAGATAGATAGATAGATAGATAGATAGACAGACAGATAGATAGATAGATAGATAGATAGATAGATGGATGGATAGACTTAAAATTAAAAACGTTCTCTGCCACCGGGGTAAGGAAATTTCCGTAAACAATTGAATGTTCAGCTCAAGAAGTTATCCCACATGAATTCGTAGACCTTGTCGGCGGCATTCTGTTCGACCTTCTGTTCAATTTCTCCTGGCAAAGAAATAAACTAAAGTCCAATTCTTGTGGAGTTGGCATTCCTTCAAGTTATATTGAAGAGAACGCTTGCTCCAACAAATTGCATTCGAGCTTCGAGTCACCTTAGAAAAGTTTCTTTCTCTCCCTTGTCGCTTCTATTAAGGGAGCCTTGACCTGCTGGCAAGTCGCCCACTTGCTTCGGAAGCGACAAAGATTGTCTATTAAGAGCGTTTTGAAAAAAAAAAACATTTACGGGGGGCGAAGATTCGGTGTCAGCTCGGACCTTTTTTTGTAGCCTTGTACAACAGCTTTAAGAACCACTGATATGCCCCTCAATTTTAAAGTTGTGTTTTTATGGTCAGGAAAATGCTTGAATTTAGGGTCAAGTGCTTTAAAATGCTTGAAGTTTTGTCATTGCAATGTTTTCTGGCAGTCTGACTTTACAGACTACACATTAAATTAAGCATTTCCTTTTTTAAAAAAACTAAAGGTCAACAGGAAACCGCAACTTCAATTTTCACCTTGGTATTGTGGTTTCTTCACATTAGGCTGAACTTTGTGCTTTTGCTTTAAGTTCCTGACATTAGTTTGAACTTGTAATTTGCATTGAAAATATCAATTTACAATAAAAGCTGATAGACTTAATGTACAATAATAAAACTTGAGAAGTAATTAGGATTTCATTTATCATTTATAAAAATCATCAAAAAAATAAATAAATTGCCACCATGCTTTTGTTTTCATCATGCTTTTATTGAATTTGTATTCATTGTCTGGTAGCAGACTCTTTCGAGTCAGAAAAAAAGGGAATTGTAGACGTATTGTACATAAGGTATATCAGCTTTTATTATAAATGGATATTTTCAATGCAAACTACAAGTTCAAACTAATGTCAGGAACTTTAAGCGAAAGAACACAGTCCAGCCTGATTTTAAGAAACCATGAGACCAAGGGGCAAGCAGAAAACTAAAGTCGCCTCTTAATTTACCAAAATTCTCCTCACCTGAAATTCAACGAACATGCGGAGGAAAAGATCAGAATCCACCCTCCATTTTCAATTCATACATACATATAAAATAAGTATAATTACTCCCTTATGTAGTTAGCCTAAATTTAATAATTATTCAAGTCCCAAAATTTACAGTTGCATTGAAAAAAATCCCACCACACATACATCAAATGTTATAAATTTAATAAAAATCTACATACAAACTACGAGAAATTCAGGATACGAGATGTCTTTCGGGCAAATATTTTGCCCAACGTACAAGAGAAATGGCAAGTTAATTCCAGATGTTCCCTTTAAAGACCTTTATGGTCATTTGTTTCACTCTGTTTATCTTATGACTGTATTTATATGTTCAATTATTCTTTGTTTTAATTATCAGGGATGTCGTTTTCGACTTTAAATATGTAAATATAGAGTAATCGTCAATAGTATTCGTGTAGTTTGACCTTAAACTTATAAACTTAAAGAGCCAATAACCAAAACGAGAGCGTTGGAGTTCATGAACAGCTCGTTATTCTCTTTTTATGGACGTTTTTATTTTGTGATCAAATCTTTTGCCACCCACCTCGATTTATGACGTGTCAAGTCAATAAAGACTTCTAATGAACTCAACACAAATAACCTTCATTAAATCTCAATCGGCCAGTGAGCAGAGTCAAATTGTACTTTTTATAAGAGTCTTACAACGACAAAACGTTTGTGTGTTTGCGGGCAATTTCCGTCAAGCCTCTCTTATTTGACACGCTGGCTTGGCCACAAAGCCTCGGCTCAGATCCATTTTCTTCGCTCGACGTGATTGATTCAACCCCCCCGCTCCCCAAATAAAACGCATACAAATAACTCATTAACAAACGAACACCTGCAAAAGACGCAAGCTTCTTATCGTCTCTAATTGCCTCTGTCGAGATTTAGCAGAATAAAAATCCTTAAAACTACAACTAGAAATAATAAATCCCTGTGTTTTGTACGGTTTTGTTGCCGGTCGTCCCGGTTGACCAAGGGATAATTGGCAGGGAGCTTTTTGGGCTGGGCGCCAACCAATCGTAGCTTGTTCTTTTCAAAGGCTATAAATAAATCAATATTCATTAAGATTTGGTAACCCAAGCAGCAACCGCTCACCATTTTGCAGTGTACTCACCAAATACAGTAAATCCCGTGTTACGGCTTAAGGGAGAATTGCTTTAAATTCTATTTATTCGGTTTAAATATCAAATTCAGTAGTTACAGAGTAGACCAGCAGATGGTGCTGACGATCCACCATCAGAAACAGTCCCCAAAATACAGTCTCATCCTCCAAACATATTGTATTTTGGCTTTAAATGATTGATTTTGCAGTTCATTTATATTAAAAACGATTGATCAGTCCAAAGGAAAAATATATAGACGAACAAATAAATAATGCAATGTGGTTTGATTCTAAACAAACTATGATTTATTTACATGACAAGAAAAATCAAATCAAAAGAAAGAACAAAGGACATTGTTTATATAAAAACTTGTTTTGTTAAAAGGAGGGGGGGGGTTGTGTAGCTGTTGAAAGTACTGATCAATTATCCCACTTTTAAGATGATCAGGAATTACATACCGTAAATTCCGGACTATAGAGCGCACCTGATTGTAAGCCGCACCCACCATTTAAGAGGATAACCGATTTTGTACTTACACAAGCCGCACCTGTATACAAGCCGCATGCGCCCACATTAAAAAAATGTAACACAAACACAAAATTAACCCAAACCCAACTTTAAGTCCCGCGATTGAAACTGAATGTCCTTCGTTAAAGTACACAGTCCAAAAATCACAGCCGGCAAAATGAACGGAAAATGATACCGGTACTTAAGGTTTGATGCAGACCTGCAAAGTCCGGGTCCCGTTGAAAGTAATCCAAGGAAAAAAGTGTATATTTCCAAAGGTGAGGGTGGGAAAAATATATATCCACTATTGTCCGCAGCGTCCACAAACAGGTCTGTCTGTTCCTCACCTTTACCCCACTTTACGCCCCCCCCCCCTGTTTGTTCCACCCTTCCTTTTTCTTTTGCCCATGCAAAACATATCAGAATAAGTGTCTAAAATAAATACAAACAAATACATCACAAAAATATACAGTTGCAAATACATATTATACATGGGTTACACATATTTACAAAGAAAGACGGTACCCCGAGAGAGTTTTCAAAGCTTTGATAATATTAATATATCTTTCATCCCAAACGGTGCCTGTGACAGGGCAGTTAATGGTAGCAACACGCTAGCAACACGCTAGCAACACGCTAGCAACACGCTAGCAACACGCTCGCAACACAGTAAACGGGTCTGTTAAAAAAACATACCGTACTTGTAAAAATCACAGTAAACCGTACTCATCTTCCTCCTTAGAACTGAAGCCATCAAAGTCGTCTTCCTCAGTGTCGGAAAGAAACTTTGTCATATAGACGTCGTCCCACGCTCCCGCAGCCTCACTCGCGCTGTCACTGTCGCTGGAACTCTCATCCACTCCTGATTCTGTGCCCTCCTCTCCGTCACGCAGCAGACCGGCTTTTCGGAACCCGTTGGTGATGGTGGATTTTTTGATGTGCCTTTCTTTTTTCATTTTGCATGATGAGGGTATGTTTACGCTAATTTAATTTATGCACAATCCAAGAAGTTGCAGTCTTCCTCGGCGCATATATTCCACTGGTCTAAATCTTACCTTTTGTACTCGAGCGCCGCTGGCGGCCGTCACAAAAATTACATAAATTGGCCGCATCAAAGAATAAGCCGCAGGGTTGAAAGTTTGGGAAAAAATTAGCGGAGTTCACGTTAATAGCAGGTCACTTGCACTAAGACAATTTTTTGCGTTACCATTGGGTCAGACAAAGCATCATGTTGGAGCAGGGGTGTTGCATGGGCCCCTAAAGAAAACCAATACTTCCAGTATCCAGCCAAGGGAGAGGAAGGGAAGGAAACACAGACCATCCAGGCCACATGGTTGGCGTGCCCCAGGCTTCCTTGCTGAGGGGCCATATTTCTGGGCTTCGGCCTTCTATGTCCCCATTGTCAAGGGGGGAGCAGAGACCAGACAGGACCCACCGCTGGTCCGCTGTCTTGGGAGCATGCATATATATATATATATATATATATATACAGTGTTCCTTTTACCTCTGAAAAGTGATAGGTCCCGGGGACTCGAATGTTTAAAAATCTATGGGTCCCCAAAATTTAGTGTTATATCGAAATTGTAAATCGGCGACAAATATATAAAATAAATCTATATAGTCATCCAGTTTTAATCAACACAGTTTATTGATAATACAAATTAGTTATCACTTCAAGAGTTTTCAGTTCACAACAATATTGTGAATTTTAAAAAATAATATTGCTGAAATAGTTATATTAATCTATATTTACATTCAGTTTTAATCCCCAAAGTTAATTGGTAATAGAAAGCAGTTATCACTTCAAGAGTTTTCCGTTCACAATATTGTACCTTATACAAAATAATCTTGCTGAAATATTAATCTATATTTTCATTCAGTTTTAATCGTCACTGTTAATTTGTAATACAAATCAGTTATCACTTCAAGAGTTTTCAGTTCACAAAAACATTGTACATTATACAAAATAATATTGCTGAAATATTAGTCTGTATATTCATGCAGTTTTAATCATCACAGTTAATTGGTAATACAAGGCAGTTATCACTTATAAATATCACATATATACTTCGTGGTTTGCTGTCCCACCACAGTTGTAATGGCTTCTCAAGGTCCAAATGCAGCAACGAAATTTCCATAGCTAATTTGTGGTTTTCATTGTCGTGGTGCCGATCCAATGTGCTCTTCTAAAAATTCGTATTGCGAAATTATTTATGCAATCGAGTTTTTTTGTCACGCTGGGTACACGCATCACAGAACATGTAGCCTCCATTATCATCCTCCTCATAGCGTAACCAGGAATATAATCTAGTCCATTTTGGCAGAAAATTCCTTTTCTTGCTAGGAGTATTCTTTTGTTTATTTTCATTCGTCGAATCGTTCGCTTCAACACACGTGCTTTCCTTGCCGGAATTATTGC
Source organism: Urocampus carinirostris (assembly GCF_059441175.1). NCBI lineage: Eukaryota > Metazoa > Chordata > Actinopteri > Syngnathiformes > Syngnathidae > Urocampus > Urocampus carinirostris. Next base: position 4,678,062 of record NC_142360.1, read on the forward strand.
TGTTGTTATCACTCTCTGCATTATGTTTCGACTTATTACTGACAGTAAAGAAATGAACAATTTTGTGTTTATTTTTACCTAATACTGTTTTTTTTCAGAGGCATACTTAAGCTTCACCTTCCCTCAACGACAAGCACCACAACAATGACGTAATCTCGAAGCAACGAGATCTCGTTTGCCGAGATCGGCGTGCAGACGAAATCTCAAACCGCGAGACCAAAACAACAATGGCGTATCTGCCTGACAAAAAGTTTGGAGTGCGATAAATCTTTGTTAAAAAAAAAGTAATCTGGTAATAATGTCAATTTTGTGTCAAAAATCTTGTGTCCCGGGGACGCTCGTTGATTTGACACTATGCGTCCCCAGCAAAAATGATGTGTCTAAGGGCCCGGTCACACAGCCTTTCACGGGCGTATCGAGGCTGAATCACGGCCAGAAATTTCTGCCTGTGAAGCAAACGCTGTTGGACGCTTTGAGATCGCCATACAGACGAGATACAGCCGTGCTTTACACGCGGTCGGAAATTCACACGCGGTTGGCCGCGCGAAAAAGTTTTGCGCTGCTCAAAACTTTAGACCACAGGTAACCACGGGCGGCACACATAGTACACACAAGGTAATGACGCAGTACAGACACGGAACGACGTGCTACGGCCGCGGCCAGGGCGTGGTTACACGCGGGTAGGACGCGAAATTTTAGCGGGAAATCGTGGGTGGAGCACGGTCATAGCACGTTTGTTCTGCGCCTGTATCGCGGTGGTATCACGTGAATTAGCTTGTGTAACGCGTGTGACGGTCAAACGCCTTTCTCCGCGTATATACAGCGCAATTTGCCGAGCACACGTCAGTTGTGCTCGAGACGTCAAGGGGTGAACATGGATCCCCGTCACCGTAGTGACCTCGTCTTAATCCATTTTTATTTCTTGACATTTCTTTTCATTTCATAACAAGATAATAAAATAAAAATGAAAAACTATCACAATAATAACATATTGGCTTCTTCGGTGCCATAGCTTGAAATCTTGATCTTCACGGGACTGTGTCTTGAGCGGTTATGATTTCTACAGCCCGGTGTTGTGCCGAGAAATGCATCCCTGCCGAGATTTGCATCCCCTCGCTACTATAACCACTTTTACTTCGTTTTATCTGACTTTTATGTCATTTTTCGAGAATATGATGGCGGAGATATAACCAAAACCACTTCGACTTGCATTTGTTGGGAATGTATACAATTTAAAACATTCTGTCTTTGTATTTGTTGTGAATGTAATCGAACGGTAATGCACACCGTAAATAAATCACTTTTGAGAACTGTTATGCACTCTACCATAAAGCTTATTATGCTGAAATAAGCTTTATGGTAGAGTGCATAACAGTTTCAATACGAGCGATTTGAATAGAAAAGGGCAAAATAAACATGTTACCTGCTCAAAAGACGGAACGGTTTAAGTTGTATTACATTCCCAACAAATGCAAGACAAAGTGGTTTTGGTTATATGTCCGCTATTACATTCCTGAAAAGTGATATAAAAGAGAGATAAAACCAGGTCAAAGTGGTTATAGTAGCCAGGGGATGCAAATCTCGGCAGGGATGCATTTCTCGGCACAACACCGGCTCGGCAGCTTTTATACCTGTGGTCCACACGCGGTAATGACGCGGAAATGACGCGATGAGGAATCGGAACAGTCGCCGGCGTCTGTTTTGCGGGCATACCACCGATGGAACAGCGGGATGGCCAATTTTGCGCATTTTCCATCGCGGGCAACCACGGGCAAAAAAAAAAAAATCGCAAAATTTTGCCCGCGATACAGACGCAAACGGCTGTGTGACCCGGCCCCAAGACGCAGGGACGCGGGCAAACGAGAACACTGTATGTATATATATATATATATATATATATATATATATATGGCAGCACGGCGGCGCAGTGGTTAGCGCTTGTGCGGCACAGTTCATGTCATGGGAACCTGTCGTGGGTTCAAATCCAGCTCCAGACTTTCTGTGCGGAGTTTGTATGTTCTCCCCGTGCTTGCGTGGGTTTCCTCCGGGCACTCCGGTTTCCTCCCACATTCCAAAAACATGCATTTTCAGGTGAATTGGCCGGTCCAAATTGTCCCTAGGTGTGAATGAGCGAATGAGTTGTCTGTCCCCGTGTGCCCTGCGATTGGCTGGCAACCAGTTCAGGGTGTCCCCTGCCCACTGCCCGAAGATGGCTGGGATGGGCTCCAGCCCCCCCCGCGACCCTAATGAGGATAAGCGGTACGGCTAATGAGATGAGATGAGATGAGATATATATATATATATATATATATATATATATATATATATCCGCGATGTAACCTGAGACTTGAATGAGCCAATTTTCACGATGAACAATCTCACTAAACCACAATGGCTCGATCGATAAGGCACAAGAGGTTTTGACAAATAACTCGTCAATAAATGTCCCACGTGTGTTATTTACAGCCCACGTGTGCTCTCCTGCTTTGAGGACGACCCCAATTGAAAAAGAAGAATGACATGTCGGAGTGCTCAAAACAGAAAAAAAAAACTAAATCTACAGGGGGAAAAAATACTTGTATCAGCTCTTGACCGTTTCATCTTCACGCCCTATTTAAGTGGAAATCAGATCCTTGAAGGAACTGAGAGGATGTCAAGTTTGCACAATAAGACGCAAAAGATGTGCAAGGTCGAACTCAGGCCAGCTTGAAAGAGACCCTCTTTGGTCCTTAATTGGGTGGTCTCCCTCAAGAAACCGGAGAACAGAATTCCACGGGGTGCCTCAACCTTTTAATCTGCTCTCAATCTGTCTGATTCAGAGCTAAATTAGCCTGTGCAGCTAACATCAAAATGCTAAATGAACCATAATTTGCATATTCGTGTGTTTTTTTTTTCTCTTTTTGTGTATCATGCAAACTTGTGTAATTTTTGCTAAAATATCGGTATAAAATTATCAAATAAATTTTGTATCTGCGTGAAATAACTAATAACTTAAATAAGTAAATTATCTCTCATTTTCCCCGACTTTATCGATCTCTGACCGATACATAAGACGGGTCGGTCAGGGAATCAAGATTTCCACGTTTTCAAAAATGCAGCATTACATTGAAGCTTTACAGTCAGTCTCTAACCTGCTGTTGTTGTTGGCGTAGCTTTGGAATGGGAAAGTGTACGTTTACCCTGTTGAGTGATTTAAAGTATAACTGGGTTGAGACTGTACCAGGGAATGAGTGAAAGGGGTAGTCCAGCTGACGGCCGAGACCCTCGCGGCGTCGGTGATTGCGCTGGAGATAACGGCGGCAGTCGGGTGCGGACCTCCGTCACTAGTTTGCTTGGCTGACCGCGGACGGTTCCAGTTTGTCCCCATCACCGTCACCTGCCTCTGTGCCCGTCTGTCCTTAGCCTGACAGGACCAGCAACATGCGCTGACTTTAGGGGTTGGTGCGAGCTATCCCGGGTTATCGCCGGCGGGGTTCGGTTCCACCGTGTGTTCACCGCGTCCCCCCTGGGTGTGCCACGTTCCTGGTCGGGCCAGGGCCCTGTACCTATTCTAGTACTTAGTCCTGTACTCTTGAGGGCAGTGGTCGCTCGCGAGCCACCTAGGCGGGTCAGTCTATACCTGTGCCTGACCCTGACCCCCTTGTGGTCCCACCCTAAGTCCAGGCTTGGCCACAGCCAGGTTGAAGCCAACCTTGCCTTATAAACCAAACCTCAGCCGACAGTTATGCAATACCTTTAAAGTCATCGCCATCGCTGTCGGTCACCAGGGTCCGTCATGACTTGGCACCTGACGCTTCCAGCGTCTGTATGCCAGAATAGGTGCGAGACTGTTTTTTCTTCATCTCACTAGATGCGGTCTTAAAAAGGTTAATTGCACAAATACGTTATATACTACCGGAGGTTAAAAAACATGCAGTTTATACACGAATAAATACGGTAGGTTCACCCTGGATGAATTTTGTCCCTTTTTGCCCTCAATAGTCAATTCAAGTCAAGTCATGTTTATTTGTGACGCCCCTTAATCACAAGGAGTCTCAAAGGGCTGCACAGACTACAAATAATTGCAAACTACACACTGTTGTTACCCCTGATCTAAAACCTACATGAGGGCAAGGAAAACCTCAAAACCTTAACATGAGGAAAATGAAGAAACCTTGAGAAGGGACCGCACATGAGTTCATCCCCCTTCGAGGATGACCAGACTGCAACTGATGTTGCAATAACAAATAATGCACAGATATTGTCAACGTGAAATATAGGTCATTCATAAGCTATAGAATAGAAGTGTGTTTTAAGCCTGGATTTAAACTGTTTCACTGAGGTTTCAGATCGAATCTCGTGAAGAAACAACGCCATCTAATAGGGGCCCATTCATTTCAATGGGAGCTGCAATACCGCCAAATTCTGCCTGGGGGCCCCAAACATGAAGAAACAACGCCAACTAATAGGTGCCAATTCATTTCAATGGGAGATGCATTACTGCTAAATTCCGCCTGGTGGCCCCAAACATGAAGAAACAACGGCATCTAATAGGTGCCCATTCATTTATAGGGGGTCAAGACAGACAAATTGTTACAGGCTGAAGACGTCAGAGGCAAGCGCAACATGACTAGAAGTTGTTGACTTTGACCTAAAAGAAAGCAAAAAAAAATACTTGACCTGAATGAACCTTTGTTTTTCTGTTTTTATTGTTTTGATTATTTTATACATTAAACATTTAAGGGACCCTTACAGTAGAACAGAGTGATGTCCTTGCTCTAGATTCCCTTGTCACCCTTGGGGAGGAGCCTTGCTCAAGCTGCTCAAACTATGCCTAATTTTATTTTGTTATCAGGGATAAGAGTTGGAGTATTCCTGCTTCCACAAGCATGCCGGCATTAAGCAATGTGCCTGTTTACAACCCTTTGCCGCCTTTGAGTCATTTACTGCCAAATACATATATAGCTTTCAAATGTATTAAACAACGCCATGCCAATCATGACAGTTGCCATCAATGATAGGCAATTAGTCAGTTTAAAAGATTAACTCTTTTCAACGGTGATCGGACATTGTAACACCCCCAGTGCCAGTAACGGATATCTACGTAAAAAATCATTGCTAAATAAATTGCCAAGGACTAAGGCAATTTCCTGGAAGGATCGTTCAAATGATTGCTTGAAAGTGACCCTTCTTCCTTCCGCGAACCAAAAACATGCTTGTTAAATTTTGGGGAGATTCATCCATAATTTGATCGGGATCAATGTTCTAACACGGAATCGTTCTAGTACTGAAACCTTTTTTTCCATACTAAGTACCGTATTTATTTGTGTACAAGGCGCACTCATGTATAACGCGTACACTTTTTTGGGGGTTTAAAATTTTGTTTCATTTTTTGCCTTGTTTCAATGTGCTTGCTTTTCTTTAATAAACAAGTTTGATTGTAACTCAAGTCTCTTATTTCATCCGGACATCATTTTGAACCTGACAAATAATTACGTAACAAGCACATTTTAATTCTGTTGTGCGTTTCAGATGTTACAATGACAACCTTGAATCTTACCGAGGAGAGTAAGACTCCATTTTGTTCAACTGTCCGACTGTTCTCTTTAAATGTTTGTGCATCACCGAGGTACTGCCATTATATGCAAAGTCTGCTTTGAAATCTTTGCAAATAGTATTTTTATTTGCAGTATGCAAGCTAAAATGCTCCCAAACCTTAGAGAATTTGGTACATGTACATTTCTGTATTTTATCGCTTGAGTCAGAGACGCTATTGCCATAAGCGACTTTCAGCAGAGATTGTATTATTATATTCATGTAAGATGCCTCACTCCTTGGGAAAAAACATGTCTGATGACAAGAATCAACAATGAAATTAATTTTCAACTGTTTTTATTCTTAATTACTGTAGATCTGTAGAGACTACAATCCCAGCCAACTACATCCACAGGAAGTGAACAGATTCTCCAGCTGTATAATAACGTTTTGAAACCCCAAATTATTTATATTATAATCAAAAGATTAATAATCTGCATCTGTGTGTCATGTTCATTCCAGGAATTAAATTTAGCCTATTATCAACAATTACAATTATAATCAACCAGTTGAACTTCATTTTGGAAAAGCATCAACAGAAACTCACCGGTAATTAAGACCGCACCTCTTCACCGGGACTTCCCAAGCCTATATAAAAATGAGGTGCAAGGTTCCAAACTTCTCTACCTGCAGCCTTCACACATGCTCAAAGGGGTGGAGGCCTCTCCAGCCTGGGCAGGCTGGGTAGGACAATGGCGACCAAAATGGTCGAAAGCCACAGACTCACCCCCCCCCCCAGCCAGGAAACATGGCAAAACCAAGCCTCAGTTCTCCTTTTCCCCTATCCCTCAGCTGAGGGATGCAGCCAAAGGGATAGAGAGACTCTTCTAATGAGCGGTGAGGGGTTTACCCCCACGTGCTGCTTTGTCTGACCCAAAGGTATGCAAGAAAAGATTTCACAACAAACTGTTTTTGTTCGGAGGCAAATAATATTTAATTTCAGACACGCTATGAAAATAATTCCTGATCATTTAAATGAGTTGATTATCTTAACTCGGTTTATGGATCAGTAATTAAATTATTGCCCTAAAATTTCTTTTCCTGTTCCCATTTTCCAAGACTACAAGTGCTGGTTCAACATTGTCCCGTATTCTCTTGTGTGATTCAAGTTGCCTTGACATGTAAATTAATGTAGTTTGTTAGTACCAAACACAGGCATCATTTATTTGTGTACTTTTTTCCTTCTGGACTGATCCTTCATTATCCATATCAATGAACTGAAGAATTGATCGTTTAAAACTAAAATTAAAATGTTTTCTGCAAATCCTGGAATACTTGAGGGCTGCCAGTGTTGTGCACAACACCAGCCCCTCCATTTGATTTACAGATAAACATCGCTGTGTCTTGTCGTCGTCAAAAGGGATACGTTTAAATTTTAAATCGGGCTTAGAAACTTGCCAGGTGGCACAGCAAGAATTCACCATCCTAAAATGTGGTGCTCATATTCTTCTGTCGTGGTTATTAGTATTAAATGATCATTCAAGTACTGTCTGCAAGGGTGCCTCTTGCCTTCCATCATGGCTCTTTATCTGCTACGTCAATACCTAGCAGAATTTGTGTTTAAAAAAAAAAACTCATACTTGTTTGAAGAGTTAAAGAGGTGGTATTTACATGTGTTTTGTGATTCGCTAGTGACAGTTCCGGTGTGTTAACCCTGCCCCTCACAAGTCAGTCAGGACCACTTTCAGCTCAACAGGGACCCTAATAAGGACGGGAAAATCAGACGGATGTGTTTTTCAGCCAGCACAGTTGTTTGTCAACAGAGACGCAAAGCAACTTCATTATTTGAGGAATTATGGCGCGTTCAGGATAACGAATGCCACGCCAACTCAGCTGCTTTGTCAAGCTGTCCGAAGCACCAACTCATTGTTATTTCTAAGGTCTCTTCTGTTAACCTCGCTTATCATTGTTCGAATGCTGGCAGTCGAATTTGGCTGCGTGACAGACCGCCCGTCTTTTTTTATACTCCGAGGTGGGCCAGCAAGACGTAAGGTTTAGAGTCGCTCCTGGGTGCTATTTGTCGGTAATTTCCCTTTTGTTAACGTCAGATGAGGTAAAACAAGGTAGTATTCGTCAAGTAGGAGTGAGGTGGACAACCTGTAATCACGTTCTCATTTCCTCACGCGTTACACAAGCCAGGAGTTATAATTACGTTTGTCCTCCTCCCCCCAAAAAGTGATTGAAAATAATTGAGCGTGGTATTTGAAGATTGAAAGAACGATATGTGACTATGTTAATCCTCTTCCTTATAGAGTTAATGAGTTTGCTGCTACTGGGAAATGTTCCCTTCTGCCGTGAAGCAACAATCCCAAAATGACAGCAGGTGCGACCAGTGACGAGAACTGATACAAAGATTTGATATACTAGGAATCTAGCTGCTCCAACCCTACAAATGGCAAACAAGTCACTCTCCGAAAAACACTATTTGGTTCTAGAGATGACTGATCCATGACTTTAGCTATTTTACCTAAGAGTCTTCGATTGGTTTGCACAATCATCCCAATGAATGAGATCATTTTATTACAGATTCACCCTCTAAATGCATTCCTCGTTTTATACAAAGTAGAAAAACTCAAAAATGTTTTATTGTGTAAAAAAATGGCAAAATACATTTGTTTTTGTTTATAAGCACCCCAAAATAGGTTCCGCTAGGAACGGAGACAGGACCCAGTTGCGTTCGTTTACTCAGTTTTATTCCATGATCCGAGGATCGGCGGATAAGAGTAGCAGGAGACGTGGAATTGGCACTTCCGTGTCGAGCGAGGAGGGTCGAAGTCAGGCAGGAATTACAAGTCGTTAGCCGGGACTGGAGAGGAAGGGCGGTGTCAAGTTCGGAAACGAGATCGGCAACAGGAGGCAGGAGGTAGCGGGGTAAAACAGATTGGATAACGGGCAGGCAGAACGGGGCAGAGTCAGGTCCGGACACAGGTTGGCAACGAGGATCAGGCAGAGAAAAACAGGGCAGGAACAGAGTCTGACGTAAGAGCTTGCCGAGCTGGGAGCATCAGTTCGCATAACGATCTGACAGGGATCTCTTGGAAGTCGGGGGTTTAAAAGGAGTTCATCAGCCAATCAGCTCTCAGGGCTGTTGGCGCCAATTGAGCAGTCACAGGTGCTCTGAATCTACAATCATGACAATAGGTTGCCATGGTTTTTAAAAAAAAACTTTAAAATGGGATCAATTTGTTCTGATTCCCTAGAATTTGTGTTTTTTTTAATAATTTACAAGAAATAATCCAAAATATTAATAAAAATAAATTTTAAAGCACCTTTCAGAACCCCAATGTTGCTGTACACAGAACATAAAACCAGAATAAAACTTACAGGCAATAAATACAAAAATAAAACAAATTACTGTTAAAAACAAAGGAGGGGTCATATGAGGCAGTTGATAATGGATATGAAAATAACCTAGATAACACTGGTTCTCTTAGTTTAAAATAGAATTGGGTCCTGTTGTAAAAACACGACAACCCTTAGATTTACCATTTTTCATAGCAACCCAGAAAGTTTAACTAATGCAGGGGTCGGTAACCTATGGCTCGCGAGACACATATGGCAACTTTTAGGATTACATAAGGCTCGGAGATAAAATAGAACTTGCTCAACTATGTAATGTATTGTTTCATTTAGAACAGGGGTGGTGAACCAGTTTGACACAAAGAGCCAAAATTTTTAACTGTGAGAGTCAAAGAGCCACACCACGCACTGACCTGCCATGACAGACAGACACACAAACACACACAATTAAAAACATATTATTTTCCCCATAACACACTTCTCTCCTTACAATACAACAAGTATTGTTCTTGTGTTGATTTTGATATTGATATAGATTTGGGACACAGCATCTTATTATTTCATAAATTTTATCAACTCATCAAATATCACACAGTGAATTAAAATGTGCTAATGAATTAGCTTTTGTCTAGTGTGTTGGTTTAATTGTTTTGTTGAATTTTGTTTTAACGTATATGGTATCGCTCCCTCAAAATATATGTCTATATATTTGGATATTATGACTCTTTGGTTCAAAAAGATTCCCGAACACTGATCTAATGGATCTAATTATTGGCTCAATCCATTTCTGCACTAACAGAAATGTACTTTTGTACTTTGTGTGAACTAATCACAAATATTTGGTCATAATACACGAAAACTACTCCTACCCAAAAAGGGTAATTTGGTTTGAAACAACGCCAAAAATGTGACATTTTTACATACCAGAAAGTTGGATCTAATCAATCCAAGTCGTGAATCAGTCTATTTTTGGACGCGAGTGTGTTAATTTTATGTGAACCAATCAAGTTTTATTTTAAACAACCCGAAGGTTGGCGATCTCGCCTTCTTTAGCTCTGAAAACTTTATCCAGTAGTATTCATTTCAAATGATGATTGTCGACTAGCCAATGAAATTCTGAAAAGAACGATGCACAGATATTCACTGGTGTATTTAAATTAGACGCCAAAATAAACATGCATAATGCCAATCATGATTCATTATTACGCACAGGTGCACACAATTATTGACTGACTTCTTTAAAGAACAGTCAAACGTTTACAATTCCTTCAAAATGTCTTAAAAATGGCCAAAGTAAAATACACAGTTGCAAAAGTTTTAGGGATGTAAACTGGTCGTCTCCAAATGGCCACTTTTGGAAACGCCTAAACCTACCCCTAGAAAAATATGTAAGGTACTATGTTTGGATTTTCAGATTGTGATCAAATTTGACAAGGTACCAGGTAAGGGTTTAAACTATTGACTCACCTGTTTTCCAGCTAAGACGCCATGCTACACTCTTCTACAAGCATTTAATTGCAAAAAAATTAGGCGAGAATGAAAACCTTCTGTTACTTGGTGTGCCAACTCGGATTACTCAATGTTAGCAGTACTTCTAGTGATCATTTCAGTTTGGGACAAAAATTCTGAGTATTAACTTTATAAAAAGACCAAAATTGTTCATATTCTCTGAAAGGTTAAGAACAGTACTCACTTTATCGTCTTGGGATTTGGGATTTTACAGGAACATTAAGGGGTTAAACAAGTTAGCATCTCGGCATAGGAAACACAATCAAAATCGTGTAGCGATCCAATTGTAAACAAGAATCGTGAGCAAAGTGAAAGCGGGCGTCGTCATGACAACACGCTCCCATATTACGACATCATTAATTCAGGACCAAGCGAGCAGAAGGTTGAGACTAGCGCGCTCGCCGTTTGGCCGTGGTCCCGCCTTCTCCATCACGCTTCATGAATAAAAATATCGCCTTTGCAAATGATTTATGAACCCAACGCTAACGACACCACTATTTTCCTCATGCTCGATTGTCGCCGTGTAGTGCACCCAAGCACACACATGGCAGTAGCTCAGGAGTGGGCGGCTTTAACTCAGGAGGTCTCAGGTTCAATTCCCAGCTCCTCCGTGTTACATGTCGAAGTGTCCTTGGGCTAAACACTGAATCCCTAAAGCCTCAAATAAACAGGTAGTTGCCTTGCCTGGTTGACGCTGCTATCGGTGTGTGAGTGTGTGTGGATGAGTAAGTGTGAAGCACATTGTAGAGCGCTTTGGGAGGTCTTCAGTGACTTGGAAATCGCTATATAAATCCTTACTAAGGTAAAACCTTTATTTGTTACATGAATTTTGATTCTGTGGTAAATTAATATATTGCTTAAATTCACGTAGTAAAACTTTATTTAAGATCAAGGGTTGCCCACCTTTTTATTACTGTTCATCACGAAGGGCTACCAGTTTTGCATGTATTTCAAACATAATTTGTGTTCTTATAATGTTGTTATTATGTTGTCCACTTATTCCTTACACCTGGGTTGTTTGGGTACCTGTGGTGCGTCTTGGGAAACTCCGTTTCTGAAAATATTTTATATAACATGGAAAAACCTTTGTAACATTAATTATTAAAATCTACTGTTTTTACATTACAAAACTAGGGTTTGATAGGGTTTAAGCTTGATATAGGGGTTTTAAAGCATTAAGGCTTCCAACTATGGATTTAAACTCAGGTTTGGACTCCATATTGTGGCAAAGGGGTCAAATTTGGGTTTAAAAGTAGGGTTTGGGACACACTTTAAGGTTTGAAAACACAAGTAGGGTGTTCAAAGACAGGTTTGAAAGTAGCTGTGTGGGGCTTATGTAAGGGTTTAAAAATCGTGGGTAAGAGTTCAAACATGGGTTTGAAAGTGCGGTTTGAGTCACATTTTAGGGTTTCAAACTAGGGACGGGGGTTCCAGCAAGGGTTTGAAGCTGGGATTTGGAATTCAAAATAAGGGTTTTAAAGCCTTTTAAGGGCGTCCAACTTCCGGCTTCATAATTGGGTTTTGAACAATGGAAAGAGGTTCTAATTTGGCTCTGGGTCTCATATAAGGGTATTAAACTGTGGGTAGGGGTTCATACTCTGGTTTGAAAGTAGGGTTTAGGTCTATTTTTAGGGTTAAAGGTGGGTTTTGGGGTACAACCTAGGGTTTGAATCAATGGTTTGGGGTTTATATTAGGGCTTTAAACTGGGTTAAGGGGTACAGACTCAAACTAGGGTTTGAAGTAATGGTTTTGGCTTTGTGTTAGGGTTTTTAAACCGTGGGTAAAAGTTCAAATTAGGGTTTAAAAATAGGGTTTGGGCTTCATATTAGGGTTTTAAACTAGGATTTGGGTCTCCGATTAGGGTTTTAAACCGTGGGTAGGAGTTCAAACATGGATTTGAAATTAGGGATTGAGTCACTTTAAAGAGTGGTTAGGGTTCTTTTTTTTACTTTAATTGTGTGTTAAAACACTATTTAGGGCTAGTATGAAATGAAATGAAATGAAATGATCTGCATTTATATAGCGCAGGGGTGGCCAACCATTCAGCGACTAAGAGCCAATTTTTCGTCTGTGTTACTACAAAGAGCCACATCATAGTTGTTAACGGGGGCGAGTTGATTATTTTTTTTCTTTGTTACTAAAAAGCCATATTATACACATAAACATCTTTTAATCATGTACGCACGCATAAACAAATCTCTACTCGACTAGATCTGATGAAAATAACCACACCAACATGATAATATCAATAATTTTCAACAGTTAACATTGTGAGCACTGTTCCAGATCCATTATCGACTTGAGGTCTGAGAGCTTGGGATAGTCCTTGTCCTTCTCTTCCATGAAGTTTCACTGGATCCAAAAGCTCAAAGAAGCGAGATAGTACCTGGCTTTTTGACAGCCACCTCACAGTGCAGTGCAGCGGCAGGTCACCTGGAAGTCCTTGGTCCAGTTCAGCGATGATATTCCTGAATATCCTCCGGTTAAGCGCATGTCACAGCATATCCCATGTTGTAACAATGACAATAAAGGCATATTCTATTCTATTCTATGTGTGCAGATGAAGTTGACGATTTCCATCACAGGTTTCATGACGTTGTCAAATTTGAGTGATTTAGACACGAGTTGCTCCCTGTGGATGATGCAGTGGAAATCCCAAAAGTCTGGAAATGTTTGATCAGCTTTGTACAGTCCCACAAGCCTGTTCATTGATCCGATGATGGCTGGCGCTCCATCCGTAGCTCTTGCAGTTAGTTTGTTTGCAGGTCAGTGTGCAACTGTTATTCAACAGCTGCATTAATATCGGATATTCTTCGTTCCATACTGTGGCGAGACAGTTGAACATCTGATTTGCTCTGTTTTAGTTTGTTGTCTACAGGAGCCAAGATTTCAAAGGCGTCAATGACGCATTTTTAATGAATTCTCTTTCGTTGTATAGCTTTTTAGCCCGTGCTATGTTCCAAGCTAACTGATAAGAAGCAAGCGTTACGGTCTCAGAGTGTTTTATATTTTTTTTGAAAGAAATGCAACTGTTTTTCTGCTTTGCTTTTCGTAGTCAACAACTTTTTCTTACTAAGTTCAGTCCCTTTTGGAAATTCCTGTTCGATGTTAGGGTGGAGTGCGCTGAATTGACGCTGAAGATTTGAAGCTTTGAAATGTGCTAATGCCGCGTTACGTATAAGGCAGATAGGCTTGCCATTACGTTCAATAAAATAATATAAACTCTCCTATTCTGGCAAAAACGTACTGTGTTCTTCTTCATATTTTAGTTTGGCTGTGCCTTTTTACCTGCCATTTCAAGAGGTAATTTCACATAAATTGACTACAATACATTTTGTCAAACAAATATTTTCTCGTCGCTCATATTACGTCACTAAAACAGACATTCATTGTCGGAGTGCCATCTAGCTGTAGGGAAGGCAAATTACAGTGCCGGCTAAACATTCTTGATGCATGTCATGTTACAGCTTCGAAAGAGCCGCATTAAACCAGTTTATAACAGCTCCTAAAGAGCCGCATGAAACTTGTTCAAGAGCCGCATGCGGCTCGAGAGCCGCGGGTTGGCCACCCCTGATATAGCGCTTTTCAAGTCAATGACTTCCCAAAGCGCTTTACAATGTGCTCCACATTTCCCAATAGCGGCCTTGCAGCCATGTAAGGCGCTAACCTGCTTATTGGGGGTATCTATCTATCTATCTATCTATCTATCTATCTATCTATCTATCTATCTATCTATCTATCTATCTATCTATCTATCTATCTATCTATCTATCTATCAGGGGTAGCCAACCTTTTTGAAGCTAATATATTGTTTTTTGTTACAGATTAGCACCAAGGGCTACCAGTTTAATATGTTTTTCTAAAATAACAATTTATGATGCTATTACAAGAAGAGATCTGCAGGTTTGAGAGCGTTCTCCATTCGGACCTCGGTGCTGTGGAATGCTCTTTCATGCTCTTTTCTTGCAGATATTTGATCTGCAACGTCAGTGGAAATGTTTAAATCTAAGCTTAAAACACACTTCTATTCTATAGCATATGAATAACCTAAATTTTATGTTGACAATATCTGTTTATTATTTGTTATTGCAACATCCATTGCAGCTTGGTCATCCTGGAAGGGGGATGACCTCATGTGCGGTCCCTTCTCAAGGTTTCTTCATTTTCCTCATGTTGAGTTTTTTCCTTGCCCTCATGTAGGTTTTATATCAGGGGATGGTGTCATAATAGTCCGTAGTTTCCAATAATCCGTGATCTGTGCAGCCTTTTGAGACTTTTTGTGATTAAGGGCGTCACAAATAAACATAACTTGATTTGTTACCATGTTATTATCAAGCTATTACCAGGTTGTAATTACTAGGAGAAAAAAATAGCTTTGGTCAATCACTTAACTCTTGTATAAGGGCATTGATTGATGTCGAACGGCAGTAGCTCAGGAGGTAGAGTGCTCAGCTTGGGATCAAGGGATCCCAGTTCGAATCTCGGCTCGTCCGTGTACATGTTCATTTAATTTCATGTACATCATACATGAATGATCTTTCATTCCAATTAGAAATTAAATATCCTAGAAAATCACAATGACCCATCAGTAATAAACTATTAGAACCGGTCCGCGGGGTACTCGGCTGTTCATACGGGGTATCTGGTGCTCGAGGGCACCATATTGGTGACCCTTAAATTAGATCAAAGGTTGGGAAATTACGGCTCGCGAGCGATATATGGCTCTTTTCATGAGTACCTATGGCTCAGAGATAAAATAGAGCTTGCACAATTTTAATAATGATGCTTCATGCTAAGCCAATTTTCATGCATGCAAAGTTGAAACACAATGGTTATCATGGGGATCGATCCAGTATAAATAGGACACAATTTTGACGACAGTTTACAGTCAAGGCATCACACCGGCAGTTCCCGATGTGCCTCTAAATCGCTAACTAATCCTTTATATTGATACTTATTGAACAATTTAGGTTCATTGTTGAGACACTTCATGATGAAAACTCACAGAACAAACTTTAACCCAAAACAAATGTTTTACCCAGAAGCTCAAGCAAAGCACCTAGAGCAATTTGATTGGGAGATTGGAATGGGAGGAGCTATACACAGGACAGGACGCACCGTCTGAACTGAGGGTAAGTATGGTCGTATCGTGGTCTGTAGGTTTTTGTGAAATTTTACAAAAGAACTTTGCTTGCACCTTGTTATGAAACCATTATTTAGGACAAAAATGTGCCTCAACACTTAATAACTGCAAGAGGGAGACAAATTTGAAGTTATATATTTAAATCGATATGGGACACAGTCTGTGCTTATAGAATTTTATCAAATCATCAGACATCACACAGTAAAATGAAATATGCTAAATTAATCCTTTTTTTCTGGAAAGCTGTTTCAGCAGTGTTAAAATATAAGGTATGGCTCGCTCTCTCCCAAAATAAAATCAAAATATTTCTGCTTTTATGGCTCTTTATGTCCAAAGGGTTCCACTCCCCTGGACTCTATCCTCTTTCGTAAATATGTATCCATCAACAAACTGTTTTCTTTCTTTTTTAACAGTGAAAGCAACAACCTCAATATAAGCCGTTCGACGTTGCACTAAGTAGTGAGTAGCAGCATCCACACTGAACCCAAATCTGAATAATTGATATCTCAACCTTGCCATAGACGTCCCTGACCCAGACCAGAAGCCGGAGATTCCCACCTGAGGTAACGCAGCGGTTCTATGCTTTCCGTCTCCGCCTCGGTGGAACTGTGGTTCATCTTGTCCATGAGGACGCCTCAAAAACAAAAATGAAGAAGAAGAGCCCCCGCCGCGATGTTGAGAGTCTCAAAAGGATGCTCCTGATGCTCCTCGGCAGCTTCCAGTATCGTTTTGTCTCCTCTCGCCTTGGCTGTGAAGAGCTCAAAGACGCCGGCGCGCTCTCTCCAAGAGAGCCGACCAATTAAGAGCCAGCGCAGGCGACTCCGGACGGCTGATTGGCTCACACAAACGCACCAGCGAGAAAGCCACACACATTTGTGCACGGCCTGTAGCGGCCAAAACATCCCTTGATGTGGAATGGAGAGAAGCCGGCACAGCGGGGACACTTGCAAACATTTCACATGGGAATGATGCATTTAGACTTGCAGAAAAACAAAACCAGAACTGGGGGACGTTTCCTGGCACGTCGCCTGCGTATGCACCTAAAAATTAGCATGATTGCTAGAAGTGTGTTCATTGTTCAGTAGACCCCCAGGATACTACGTTATTTCCTTCTGAGGAGGGGATCGCACGGTAAATTTACTGTGGCAGGGGATAGAAATCTATTGTAATTTGTAGCTGTGGGTGATACAGAGACATTTTGTATTGATCCAGTCTAAATAAATACAGGGTAGTATTGAACCAATACTAAGATTTTTTGATGATGATTGAATAATTTTCCCGCTCCCTGAAAAAATTATGTTTATTTGGGCACAGCACAAAAAATAAAACAACATCAACCAGTAATTAACAATAGGGAACAACTAAATATTTGCACAAAACTTAAAACAGCTAAATAATACAATAATATTATAGATAAACATGTGCCCATGGGAATAGGCTGAAGCCAAAGCTTTAAGCTTTAAGCTTTAAGTTTCTTTCTCCTTTTCTTTGATAGGATTATTGTTAAATTATAATGCGTTCACTAAAAATATTGAGGATTAGAGACCCTTACAGTTAAATATTATTTCCTTTCTTCAAATAGTTTTATCACCTTGTGAACCACTCAACCTTATAAACTATTTGCCTGAGAACAGCTGCATTGTAAAGTTTGATGTTCCTCGTTTTACGATGACGTCCCCTTAATATGTTAAACTTCCCTTCCCCAAAAACTATGCAGCTGAATTGTTTTTAATAAAACACAGGCGCTGATGAGAATAGGGCCTAGAACTGATTACATCTCCTCATGAGCTAAAATAAATTTCTTTTGTCTCTCATTGTGTGTTTTTTTTTCAGAGATGTAAGTGATAAACCTTGCTTTTTTCATGACAGGGAAGAGATCCAAAATCAAAACAAGAAAACAGAACTTTACCCCACAAAGGAAAATTAAAAAACAAGGAAATTACATTTCAAATGTATAATAGTGTCGCCAGTGACTCGTATAGCAAATGATAGCCAACGTAATTCTTTTAAAAGGAAAAGAAACATAGTAAAATATTTCATAACTAGAATAATGTTGCTAGAAACTCGAATAGCATAGGATACCCAAAGGAAATTTTGATATAGTAATCTTATTTAGTATAGAGAGAGACCGCTTGCTAATTCGCACTTCAGCTGTTGTTGGTTCATTCCTTTGCAGATTTTGAATTGAATTTATTTGGTCTTTATTGTCATTGATATCGACGTATCATGCATCGGGTTCTGCAGACAGCAGGGACTATTAGAGAGGGCGCTCTGTTTGGGCGGGTGTGACAGTCTTTGTCCGCATCTGTGATAGGCTGGTGTATGCTGTCTATCAAACAGCGGGAGGGTGCTGCCTCCGAATTAAATCGGACTCTAATGAAAGTCAGGAGAGCGCAAAGAAATGCCAGTGGGTGCTATGTGGATTGTTATAGCATCCGGGAATCATCTGAGGTGGCTTCGTAAAGGAAAGCAATAGCCCGGCTGCGGGTCTAGCCTACTGATAGCAGCTAGCTTTGTCAAGTCAGGTCAAGTCACATTTATTTATATAGCCAAGTCAAGTCATGTTTATTTGTATAGCCCTTAATCACAAAAATGTCTCAAAGGACTGCACAGGATTACAATTACACCATTACCTGATCTTAAACCAACATGCGGGCAAGGAAAAACTCAAAACCTCAGCGTGAGGAAAAAAGATACCTTGAGAAGGGGCCTCACAAGTGGTAATCCCCCTCCCAGGATGACCAGGGTGGAATAGATTTAGCATTGAGTTACAGTACACACAGTGCTTGGAAGGATTATAAAATACTTTATTCTTTGTGTTTATTTGACTCCTATTCAAGAAGTTATAAGATAATATCTTTCTTTAACGTTAAAAAACACTTACATTGTTATTGTAAGCCTTTTTTTTCGTATTTTCAAGCAGGTGGTGTCCCACTGAGGGTTTTTTTCTCAATAAAAGAAATGTACCTTGGCTCAAAAATGGTTGTAAAACACTGCAATAGGCCCCAGGGATATTACATCAAAGGTATTCCCAAACAGAATATATATTTCATTCAATCAGGCACAGAAATTTTAGTCTTCCTCCACACAATTATGCAAATATGTTGTAAAATATTCCGGTGACCGTTGGGGACTCGTGAAATTTAGTCTCCAAGTTGACGCACCTTGCTTTTTTTCCTGTAGAGCTGTGACCTCATTGAAGGAACACACACTATCAAAATGACGAATCCCATTAACAAAACATGTGAGGCCAGCTCCGAAATCATCGGCGATTGTAGTGAACAGCAGTGTTGGGAATAACACCGTTATAAATAACAGTGTTACGTAACGGTGTTATTTTTTCAGTAACGGGGTAATTTGACGAATTACTTTTTCACCTTTACCATAACTGACGGTCAATAGCGCTGTGTTACCTTGGCTGCAGAACGGCGGCGTGTACCCGCATACCTGACCCTGTTTTCGGCGGCACCATTTTTCGTTCTCTTCTAATCCATTACGTTGCGTCTTTCGGGATCGTGTCACCATTTAAAACAGCGACTAGCATATAGCTGGGAGGCAATTACGAATACAGTATCTACTAATGCTCCGAAAGAAAAAGTGAATCGGTGAATGTAACAACCGACTTTTATCGTTCGTTGAGCCGTCTCTTCGAAGTGGGAGCTGACTACTCACCAATCGAGAGCCGGTTCCCTCTAAGACTCTATTTTACTCCTGTGATTGGTAAAAATGCATTTTTCTTAGGGATTCCTTGCTTTTAACTTTGAATTAGTGGAGTATAAAAAAGTTTAACATTGTTTCATCTTTTTTATATTTTCCTTTAAAATCATTTTTTAGGTCATTCAAAATAAATCACAATAAAGGGTTATAAATGAATTTTAAAACAAAACCAACCTGAAGAGCCATTTGCGACCCAGCACTTTTTAGTGAACCAAGCCGAAATAGCCGGTTCTCTCAAAAGAGTCGGAATTCCCATCTCTACAACAGACCATTCGAGTTCAATTTTATTTATCAAAGTCACTTTATATTATTTACTGTTGTTTGCTATTTTATGATATGGTTTACTGTTCATATAATTTTCCATTTCAAGTGTAGGATGAATCTGTTACTGGTGAGGTGCAATAAATAGAACAAGGTTCTCTAACACTATCTGTCTGTTCTTCTCTATTTAACTGACTCGAATACTGCTGATGAAAATTCCTTGACATACAAGAACTTCTTTTTAAAGTAACGGAAAAGGTTACTTTTCCTGGTAAAAGTTACTTTACTTTAGAGTAATTCAGTTACTAACTTGATTTTGGGGGGGGGAGAAGTAGTGAGTAACTAGAACTCAACACTGGGGAAGAGTGATTGCATACTGCTCCTTTCTGCTTGGAGGCAGTTGATTATGGCTTTTAGTTTTGAATGGGTTTTTTCTGAGTGTGTCGTAGTTGGTATCATTTTGTCCAGTTAGTTCCCCGTTAGCATCGGGCTTTCCTGTTTCCTTAGCTCCGAGTTGGCGCTGGTTGTTTGGTGTGTTGTTTGCTCGGTTAGCCTGGTGTCAGTGCCAGTTTTGCCGCGTCTGTTGATCTAGATAGATAGATAGATAGATAGATAGATAGATAGATAGATAGATAGATAGATAGATAGATAGATAGATAGATAGATAGATAGATAGATAGATAGATAGATAGATAGATAGATAGATACTTTATTCATCCCCTAAGGGAAATTCACATTTCCAGCAGCATCCCTGAGCTGAGAACAGTACAATAATAAAGCCAAAAGAATACAATATACAAATACCCAGTGTGACGTGCAAATGCCCACTGTAGCGTGTTATATAGAGTAACTAAATAGTGCTACACAGAATACATATTGCAGTAAGATTCGGTAATATCCAATGTAGGTGGTGTGGTTTAATGTGGGCCTTTACTCTGCCGGGTGGAGTTAAAGAGCCTCATGGCATGAGGAATAAAAGATCTCTTCAGTCTGTCCGTAGTACAAGACAGTGACAGCAGTCTGTCGCTGAAACTGCTCTTCTGTCTGGAGATAATGCTGTGTAGTGGATGCGATGGATTGTCCATGATTGACCTCAGCTTTTTCAGTGCTCGTCTCTCAGCTACTGTTGATCACAATTTCGTTATTCACAATTTCGTTATTCACAATTTCGTTATATCTGACAATATGACGTTTTAACAATTTTTTTAACAGCAATTAAACACACAATTTCATTATATCATATCCCAATAATATGAGTTTTTATCGACACTTTTAACAACAATTAAATACTTCTTGGTTTGTTTTTTGGGGCTGATTTGGGGCTATACAAAAATAAATGACTTGACTTGACTTGACTTTTTTAGCAAATAAACTATGTGAGGTTTGAACAAATTTTCTCGACAATCTCAACAGCAATTAAGCATATTCACAATTTCGTGACGTTTTAACAATTTTTTCCGACATTTTTAACAGCAATTAAACACACAATTTCATTATATCATATCCCAACAATATAATCCCTTTGACAAATCTATCTTTTCTTAAAATTTGTGCCAAAGGTTCAATGCAAAGAACATAGAGAAGGGGAGACAAAGGGCAACCTTGACGTACACCGCAGTTGATCTCGACTGCTTCCGATAAATTCCCGTTAATCATGAATTTGCTGTAGATGTCTCGATATAGCAGTCCCACCCACTTGATGTATTTTTGGGGAAAACCACATTTTCAAAGGCTTTCTCAAAGTCTAGTTTTAGGACCACTAGTCACATGTTTATGTCTCTCGCATAACAGATGGTGTCACGAATCAGCATGAGACTGTCGCTGATCTTCCTTCCCACGATGGCACAGGTTTGGTCCGGATCAACCAAGTCTCCTAAGACTACAGACATTCGTGTTGCTAAAAGCTTGCTGAAAATTTTACAGTCCACGTTTAGAAGCGTTATGGGTCGCCAGTTTTTTAAGTCAGTTTTGTCTCCTTTTTTGTGCAATAGAGTAACTATCCCTATTCTGAAACTGTCTGGCATGTTGTCTCGACTGGAAAATTGGTTAAAAACAGTATTCAGATCCGGTGCTAAAATATCCCAAAAAGTCTGACAAAATTCAAGGCTGAGCCCGTCTTCCCCGGGTGATTTGCCTTTTTTAAAAGTCTTTATGCAATCATTCAGTTGGTCTTGGGTAAAGTCCAATGCTAAAAAGGGGTCTTGAGGCACTAATCTCGAGATATGATCTAATACTTGCCCTATTTCATTCTCATGTGTTTCTTTCCTTTCATATAAATTTTTGTAGTAGTCTTCGACTAATTTGGTTACTTCACTACTTTCCTTTGTTATTAGCCCGTTTTCGTTTTGGAGTTTAAAAAGCCCCTCACTTTTGCTCAAAATATTTTTTTAAAAATAGCGCCTACATTTTTCCCCTACTTCTATTTCTCTTTCTTTGCTTCTTATTATGATGCCTTTGCTCTTATTTCCGCCAAAGCGTTTAATTCTTGTTTGATCTCTCTGATTTCATCATTAAAGTCCATCCCCTTTTCTGTTAGGGTAAAATAGCGTTGGAGTCTTCTTTGTAGTCCCGATGTGCGTTTCATCTCTTTAAGTTTCTTGTTTTCCCTACATTTAAAAAAAAAATATGCGTTCGTTTCTTTGTCACCTCCCACTATTGTGCCCATTCATCATGTGAGTCTTGAAGGGTCTGCCAGTCCTTGTACCGCTCCCTGTATTGTGCAGCTAAGGCCTCATCCTCCAGCAGGGAGCAGTTCAACTTCCACAGACCCCTCCCAACAGTCATACCTGAAGGAAATGAGAGGGGGGGGGGGTTGGGGTTTTTAAGGGTTATTGATCTTACTTCGTTATTCATTATCCATTATCCGTTATCGGTCAGTTCATAATACGCTACAAAGCCTAGGAGCCGGGACACTTACTCTCAGCCAAAAGGCCAAGCTAAGGTCCTAGCCCTAAAGCCTTGCTACGATCATTGCGAATGCACCGTTCCCGGAGGTACTGCAATACCGGGCCGATGCGTGGAGTGGACAGAGCAAGCTCATATTCCATCTCCGAAATGCAAAAATCAAAGATAGTGACTTCATAGAAAGTACACAAAAGGCCAAGCTAAGGATCTAGCATCAAAGCCTTAGGCCAAGTTAAGGTCCTGGCTCTCGAGAAGCTTTTTCTTCATGGAGGTGTCATCAGGACAGTAGCAAGTGATCTGAAAAAAAGACAGGAATTAATCTGGCATCACTCAGTGTTAAACCCCTTGTAAATATGTAGTCTATTCGAGAGGCTCTGGCATTGTCACTACTGAACCAGGTGAAGCCCTCCTGTCCTGGATGTATGGATTTGAAACAGTCTTCCAGTTTAAATGTCCGGCACATGTCCTCCAATAAAATTGATGTTTTATCTACTTTAAATTCCTCATCGGTTCCCTTTCCATCCTTTCTACTTAGAATACACTGAGGGACAATTTGGACCGGCCAATTAACATAACATGCATGTTTTCGGAATTTTGGACGAAACTGGAGTGCCCGGAGGAAACCCACACAAAGAACGGGGAGAACATGCCAACCCCACACAGGAAGGTTCGATCTCATGACCTCAGAACTGTGCCACACACGTGCTAACCACTGCGATGCCATGATGCCCGATACTTTCACCTATATTCAATAAACATCGCTGACCCAAATCGCACTACAGCGTATGTAATGGGAACGTTGTGAAAAACAGAAACAGAACGGAGAAAGTATTTCAACAAAAATACTATACAATCTCTTTTAGAGTTCCTGGCACTGTGAGTAAAAATAGTGCAAAAAAGAGATAAGCTTTAATGCCTTTTTGTATGTCATCTGTACCACTAGTGGTCTAGGGGGAAGAATTAGTGCCCTCAGTATCGTGAACGTGATTCAATTGTTTTGCAATTTTAGTTAGTCTTACTTGTCAATATGGCGACTGGCTTGGTAGGGTGCTGGTCTTCCTCTGATGATGTCACAGCTCTGATGACAAAGACAAGACTTCAAAATGTATTAAATAATTGGAAATATATATATATATATATATATATATATATATATATATATATCATCTCATCTCATTAGCTGCACCGCTTATCCTCAGTAGGGTTGCGGGGGTGCTGGAGCCCATCCCAGCAATCATCGGGCAGTGGGCAGGGGACACCCTGAACTGGTTGCCAGCCAATCGCAGGGCACACGGGGACAGACAACTCACTCGCTGATTCACACCTAGGTACAATTTGGACCGGCCAATTCACCTGAAATGCATGTTTTCGGAATGTGGGAGGAAACCGGAGTGCCTGGAGGAAACCCACGCAAGCACGGGGAGAACATACAAACTCCGCACAGGAAGTATATATATATATATATATATATATATATATATATATATATATATATATATATATATATATATATATAGTGTATTCTAAGTAGAAAGGATAGAAAGGGGACCGATGAGGAATATATATATATATATATATATATATAAAATGCAAAAATTATGTGTTGTTCCCTCACATTTGGCATGTTTAAGAATTTGGGAATACCTTTAATTCGTTTTGAGGTGGGGATCACACTGTAAAAATGCCGTATAGTGGGGGGGAGAAACCTATGCTAATTAGCTTATGCGTTCGAACTCGTGGTGCAGAGGTAGGCAAATTTCATAAGTTGTGAGCCATATTTTGTTTCAAAATATTGCAAAAGGGCCAGGAGGGGAAAAAATATTTTATTGTATCTGTCGATACAGTATTGAATATGATACCTCGGTAATACATGAGGGGTAAAGATAACATAGGTCTTTTCAATTGCTCACCGTCATGTAAAAAAACAAATCAATTTTAAAGCATATTCTTTTATTGTGAAACTTCCTTTTGCGCAAATGTTTTAAGTACCAGAAAATATAGACATATTTTAGAATAGAGTAGAATTTGATAAACCACGTGGCGCTGACTGTTGGGTGCCGAGAAGAGGACAGTGCCTTGCTCAAAGGCACGGGCTCAAACTAACATCTCAAACCGTTGGAATCCTAAAACGCCGAGCATAAAAAAGGACACAAGATCATGACAGAATCATTGAAGGGGAAAAATTATGAATATTAATGAAACTGTTTAGGTCATCGTCTGGGAAATCATTAAGAATCTCCCATAATGGCCTTTTTGATTTCTTTTTCTAAGTCAGAAATAACTAGAAAATGTTCTTATCTAACCCTCACGATATTACCAGTAAACAGGGTTGGGATAAAATTACTAAATTTTAAGCAGGCTTGGGGAGTAACAGAATACATGGAACGGCAAAAATGATGTTGGCAAGCTGTTTGGATTTATTTTCATTTTGTTTCTGTCGCATTTTATGTTAGTTTTGCCGGAGATCAAAGCCAGGAGAGAAAGCTTACCACGTGTTGTGAGTCATCAGTTTATTCATATTTAGTTTCTTTTGTCTTTTATTAGCATATTTGGTATTGGAGTAATCAAAAAATATTGGAAAGTAATCAAGTTAAAGTAACCCTACCCAACCCTGCCAGTAAAGAAAAAAGCAAATGAATTTCCGGGGACAAGACTGCGTGAAACAACCAACAGTTAGGTTGGTCTGTTATCTAGTGGCGACAAAAGATATTGCAGCTAGGTGGAAAATACAGTAGAAACTATCAACATGTATTTGTATAGAACACGGGTGTCCGAAACATTTGAGCTCCGGGACCACAAGATAGGCGAAACAGATCGGTAAAATAAAGGGAAAGAAAGAGGGAGAGAAAAAAAGAAAGAAAGCAAGAGAGACAAAGAAAAAGTGGGAAAGGGAGAAGGATAAAGTTTGAAAGACAGACATATAGTAAAATTGAAAGAAAAATAAATAGAAAAAGAGACAGAGAAAAGGAGCAAGAAAGAATAGAGAGTGAAAAGGAGAGACCGATTCAAGAGAGAATAGAGAGAGAGGGAGAAAGAGAGAAAAGGAGATGGAAAGAAAGATAGTTGAAGAGAAAGAGAAAAGTGAGAGAGATAATGAAAAAGACAAAGAGAAATATGAAAATGGAGACCAAGAGAAAGAGAGCAAGAAAAAGGAGAGCGAGAGGAACAAACAGAGAAATAAAGAGAGAAAAGACAACAAGATGGAATGAGAAAGTAAAAAAAACAGAGAGAGAAAAATAATTCCACCCAGAGTTGCTTTACAAGTCACGCCTGGCTTTGGCGACATTAAATTGAGATGTCTAACACTGCAGCTTGTTTTTATCTTGTTCTTCTCTCAGCGTTGTCCTGCGGGTTGGATTAAAACCCTTGGCGGGTCCAATCTGGCCCACGGGCGATACGTATGTCACATCGGGTGTAGAACTTTACAGGTACCGAATTGCAATTCAAAGGGACACTCCAGAGGTCGCTGTGGCAAACAATACAGCAAATGATATTAAAGAATTAGGGTTTTTAACTGCGGGTAGGTATGAATTGGGGTTTAGAAGCAATGTTCCCTGTAATTTTCCACGGGTCTGAGCGTTCACACAAAGTCAGTGAGCAACGCTTGAAACAATAGTGAGCAACAGCAATCCCAAGTGTGGCAACTAAATCATTATCAAACAAAACTTGACATCAAGTTACATTTTGATGAGTTTCCAGCAATTCAAAAAAATGTTTCACTTTTGAATAATTTGACTAATGTATTATTGCAAAGGTTGTATGGCCTACAAACGGCATTTGTTTTCACAACAAATGACGTTTGTAGGCCATTTCCATTTCTTTTTTTTTCCTGGTATCTTTTGTACTAACATTTTTGCGGGCTTATTTAGTCGGTTGCACGATACACAACTGTATTTAATCACATTTTTAGTGGAAGCACAACGTTGGCAACAAGATTGACTTGTGTAATTGGAAATTATTTGAATGCGACACAAACTTTTTCCCTGTTCTTATTTTTTTAATCCCTTTAAAAAAATCTCATTGTGTTTATTTTTTCCTATGTGTTACTTTTTTCCTTTGTTTCTTTTTTTCTTTTTTTCTGGCTTTTTTTTCTGAATTTTTCCTTCTTTTTTCTTTTCGTTTCTTTTTTTTCAGCTTTTCACTACTTTTTCATTTTGGTATCTTTTTCTTTTTTGTTCTATCCCCCCCCCCCCTTCCTTTAAGTCATTTTGTGCACAATTTTACATAATATTTGGTCGTGTAGGGATTAAAGAAGCAAAAACAACCTGAAGAGCCGTTTGAGACCCGAAAAAGCCGGTTCTTTTTAATGAGCTGAGCAGAAGAAGCCGGTTCTCAAAAAACTCTACTGACTTTACTTAACTGCGTTCTACTTCGACATTGCCATCAAAATACCGCATTTCGAACACAGCGTCAGGGAAACCCGTGTAGTTTTTACCTTCATGCACTGTAACTTTGACTTAATTCTTAATTAGCAATTTCGAGCCCTGATTTTTGTGAGCTGGCTAGATTTTCTTGTGCGCTGAAAAGCTCTGGGTAGTGCGCAATTGCGCACACACGGAGCTTAGAGGGAACGTTGCGTTGGCTAGATTTTCTTGTGCGCTGAGAATGTGCAGGCGGTGCGCGCAGTTTAGAGGGAACATTGTTTAGAAGTAAAGTTTGCTTCTAACATGAAGGTTTTTAATCATGGGGAGGTCTTCAAATGAGGGCTTAAATGGAGTTCAAAGGCATTCTTATGATGTCCAACTCGGATTTCAAACTAGATTTTCGGCAGAATTCGAAGGCTTTTTAGCATTCTTAGGGTTTCAAATTAGAATTTAGGCTCGATATCGGGATTTATAGTGTTCTTTGGGTTTTCAGCTAGGGTTTCCGACGAAGGCTCGGGCCCCACAGTTTGAAAGTGTTCTTAGGGTTTCCAGCTAGGATGTTTGACGAGGGTTTTGGCCACATAGTAGGGGTTTAAAGCATTCTTAGGGTTTCGAAATAGTATTAGGGATTCCTCTTACAGTTTCCAAAAGTTTTCAGGGTTTCCAAATGAGACTTTTATCAAGGGTTTGGGCTGCATTTAAGGGTTTTGAAGCGTCACTATGGTTTACAGTTAGGGTTTTGGTTTGAGCTAGGGTAAGGGTTTTCACCTGAACTAGGGTTCATTATTGGGACATCGCCAGTAGTTCAGTTTGTAAGATACCTGAATAGCACATAGGTCTACAGGATTGCGAGTTTGAGCCCAGTCAAGGCTGTATCTACCTGATAGATGCGGACTTGGTTTTGGAGCCATGGTTCGTGTTGAAGCCAGGGTTTTGGTTAGGGTTAAGGGTTGGGTTAGGCTTTTGCTTGTTCACCATCGCTTGTAGTTCAACCAGTAAGCTTGCTGACTCCTGCTCAGAGTCTTGTGCTTCTGTTGGAGCTATACTCGGGGTTTTCTGTTGGAGCAAGGGTTAGGGTATTGAGGATTCCATATTACCGGTAGCTCAACTTCTAAGATACCCGATTGTCACGGAGTGTTGGATTTGATCCCGAATCAAACCAGTTCAATTTCTAGTGAGGGGCCTGGAGTTGGGACATCTGGGTAGGGGGTTAGTATTGGAGCTACAATGAGAAGTTTGGTTGCTTAACTGGTAAGATGCCTTGATTTCTTTCACAGGGTTGTGGGTTCAATCCCATGCCGAGGCAGAACTAATATTCGGGTTTTGGTTGGTTCTAAGTTTCACGTTTTGTGTGGAGCTCAGGTTCGGGTCTTGGTTGGAGCTAGGGTTATGGCGTTGAGCACTGGTAGTGGCTCTTTAACTCCACCCGGGATAGTAAAAGCCCACATTAAACCCCACACCCACATATGTATATTACCCAATTTTTTTTATATATACAGGTATTATATATATACCGGAGCCATATCCCCTGGGAGATTGATACAGAGGAGGGGATTTCCAGCCCCCTCACTCAACTCATGTTTTGGGAGTCATTAGGTGACCAAACCCCCCAATTCCAACCCCAAATGCCGAGCGCCATGCAGGGAGGCAATAAGTACCAACATTGTAAGTCTTAGGTATGACCCGGCCGAGTCTTGAACCAGCAACCTCCCAGTCTCGGAGCTGGTGCCCTACCCCCAAGGCCACCGAGCTGGTTATTTTTATTACAGTGTGTATTTTATGTAGCACTATTTAAATATTCTATATCACAGGTGTCAAACAGGCGGCCCGTGGGCGGGATCAGGCCCGCTGAGGGATTGAATCTGGCCCGCGAGACAACGCTCAGAGAAGCGCAAGAGAAAAACAAGCTGAAGGTTGAAATATGTCAACTTGATGTTGCCAAAGCCAGGTGCCTCGAACAAAGACACTGTCCTCGTATTTATCTCTCTCTCTCTCTCTCTCTCTTTTCCTCCCCTTTTCTCCCACTCTGTCTCTTTCACTCTCTGTGTCTTTTAACCTCTTTTGCTCTAACTTCCTTTTTTCCTTTTCTCTCTTTCTCTCTTCATACCCTTCGCGCTTTCTTTTCTCTTTTCTCTCCTTCTGCTTTCTATTTCTCTTTAGATTTCTTTCTTCCTCTTCTTTCTTTTACCCCTCTCCCACAACATTTTATCTTTTGTTTCTCACACTCTCTTCCTCTCTCTCTTTTTCTTTCTTTGTCCCATCCTCTCTCCTTTTGCCTCCCTCTTTCTCTTATTTCTTTATCTCTCTTTCTCTTTAATCTACTAGTCCGGCCCCCGACAGAATGTTTGTTCTATCGTGTGCCCCCCCCCCTCTCTCTCTCTCTCTTTTCCACCCCTTTTCTCCCACTCTGTCTCTTTCACTCTCTGTGTCTCTTTTTCTCTTCCTTTGATGCTCTTTGTCCTTTTCTCCCTCTGTCTTTTAACCTCTTTTGCTCTAACTTCCTTTTTTCATTTTCTCTCTTTTCTCTTTCACTCTTCATACCCTTCGCACTTTCTTTTCTCTTTTCTCTCCTTCTGTCTTTCTATTTCTCTTTGGATTTCTTTCTTCCTCTCCCTTTCTTTTCCCCCTCTCTCACGACTTTTTATCTTTTGTTTCTCACGCTCTCTTCCTCTCTCTCTTTTTCTTTCTTTGTCCCACCCTCTCTCCTTTTCCCTCCCTCTTTCTCTTATTTCTTTATCTCTTTTTCTTTCTCTTTAATCTACTAGTCCGGCCCCCGACTGAATGTTTGCTCTATCCTGTGGCCCCCGAGTTGAAATGAGTTTGACACCCCTGCTCTATATCAACACGTTATATTGGGTATTTTTGTTTTCTATATCTTTTATTATTATTTTATTTTCAACACAAGGATACTGCTGGAAGTGTGAATTTACCTATGGGGATAAATAAAGTATCTATCTATCCAACTATCTATCATATACACATTCAACATGGCGGCGCGCATGGATGCTGCGGCTAGTTGCTCTCCAGCTAATCTTCTATTTATTGCCATTCTCTTGTCTTTTTTGCTTTCACTTTTGGACACATGTGTGGCCAAAAATACTTACAGTAGGGACGAACTTATTCGGTTGGGTGGGCGTCTGAATTTCGACTTTTCGGGCACTTTTTATACCGCCTATGATATACCGAGCGAACTTCAAAGAGATCCGGCATCCTTGTGGACAGCTATTCCTCCTAATAAACGACGACAACGGCGCCGTAAAGACAGAAAACAGAAGCGTGGTTGCCGTGCAGGTAGATGTGTGAAGCGTGCGAAGTCTAAGGAGCAAGAAGGACGCGAGGATGTAACTAATTCCACCATTCATTCCTCGCCGGACAACCAACGCTTTACACTCAGCGCTCACGAACGGCCCCAACGGCGGCATCTTTTGACGATCTCTACAAAGACTACAAAGACTTCAGCTAAGTCAAATGATTCAGCAAAGCTAAAATTTGGTCTTTTAAATATTAGATCGCTTGCTCCTAAAGCTTTACTTGTTGATAACATTATTCGTGATTATAAACTTAACTGTATGGGTCTTTGTGAAACTTGGTTACGCCCGGATGAGTATTTAGCGCTAAATTATGCTTCACCCCCTCACTACGCGAGTAGCCATGTAGCACGCACGTTGAAAAAAGGTGGCGGTGTCGCGCTCATTTCTGAAAAATCGCTCAAATTTAATCCTCGTACCTCTAATAATTACAAGGCGTTTGAGGCTCTTGTGATGCGGTCCTCTCTATTGTCAATTTATTTAATAACTATCTATCGCGCACCTGGGCCATACACAACTTTCTTAGACGAATTTGCAGAACTTTTGTCTGAACTAGTAACCTATGCAGACAAAATTATAATTATGGGGGACTTTAACATTCATATGAACTCCCCACTCAGTTCACTTACTATTGCGTTTAGGTCTCTAATTGATGCATTTGGTTTTAATCAACTGGTTGATTTGACAACCCATAAAGATGGAAACACGCTAGACTTGATTCTGACTCGAGGAGTTTTAACCTCAAACATTAGGGTTTTACCGTGTACTACCGTTATCTCGGATCATGATTTAGTTACATTTGAGGTGCTAGCTAAATGTAGTGTTAAAAAAAATGAAGGATTTAGCGGACGCAATATAAGCACTGGCACAGTTTCTGAGCTCTTTGAACTCCTTCCTGGAGCAGTTGCGTCCTTTCCTTCATACAATGGCTCGATTGACTCACTCATGAATGAGTTCAATACCACCCTGCCTAGTGTCCTGGATTCAATAGCGCCCACAAAGCTAAAATCACGTCCTAAAAGACGCACGCCTTGGTTTACTGATGAAACTAGAACCCTTAAACAAGAATGCAAGAAATTGGAAAGAAAATGGCGCTCTACCAAGCTTGAGGTTTTCCATCAAATCTGGTGTGACAGCTTGTTAAAGTATAAAGTGGCCCTTGCCTCTGCAAAATCGGCCGACCTTTCGAAGGTGATTGCGTCTCAAAAGAACAATCCCAAGGTCCTTTTCGACACTGTAGCATCGCTCACAAGGCAACAGACTATCCCAGATAGCTCCACTCATTCTGCCCACGACATAATGGTCTTCTTTACTAAGAAGATTCAATGCAATTGCTAAAGAAATTATTAATACCACACATATTAAAGGGCTGAAATCTACAGATGCACGACAGGGTGGCTGCCCTGGGAAATTGTCCAGTTTTAGTGAACTGTCACTTGATGATCTCAAACAGGTGGTGAATGCAGCCAAACCGACAACTTGCCAGTTCGACCCGCTCCCAGGTTCACTTATTAAAAGTCTTTTTGGCGTCCTTGGACCTTCAGTTCTAAATATTATAAACATATCACTCTCCTCAGGTGTAGTTCCAGCAGCTTTTAAGTCCGCCGTTATTAAACCCACACTGAAACAACCCAACCTTGATCCAGAAATCTTAATTATAGACCTGTGTCAAACCTACCTTTCCTCTCTAAAGTACTTGAAAAAGTAGTGGCACAGCAGCTGAATGATTTCATATCCGAGAATAACCTTTTTGAATCCATGCAATGAGGATTCAGGGCTAACTGCTCTACTGAGACAGCTCTGATCAAGGTAACAAATGATCTCCTACTGGCAATGGATTCTGGCACTTCATCACTTTTGCTGCTGCTGGATCTTAGTGCTGCTTTTGACACAGTGCATCACAATTTCCTACTAGAACGGTTGGAAAAATGGATTGGTCTCTCAGGAACCGTCCTCTCGTGGTTCAGATCCTACCTCTCAGATAGGACGCACTGTGTTAAATATGGTGAAATGACATCTGAGCCCTTTAATGTTACCTGCGGTGTTCCGCAGGGTTCAGTGCTTGGCCCCCTTCTTTTCAGCATTTACATGCTTCCATTAGGTGATATTATTCGCAAGTACAATATCAGCTTCCACTGCTACGCAGACGACACTCAACTATATCTTCCGTTGGAGGAATCTCCCACACTAAACTGTGGAAATTTGGAGGCCTGCCTCATTGAGATAAAAGAGTGGATGTCACTCAATTTCTTGCGTCTTAACTCTGAAAAGACCGAAATGTTACGTCATTGGTCCATCTAATTGCCGTGACTTATTCTCAAAAACTGCTGTGAACATTGACAAATGTCAAATCACACAGTGACTCATTTAAAAATTTAGGTGTCATATTTGACCCTGATCTATCCTTTGAAATGCATGTAAAGAAAATTACTAGAACCGCTTTCTTCCATCTTCGTAACATTGCTAAAATCCGTTCAATACTCTCTCAGTCGGATGCGGAAATTATAATTCATGCATTTGTTACCTCCCGTCTGGATTACTGTAATGCACTACTCTCTGGTCTCCCGAAGTCTAGAATCAAGTCTCTTCAGCTGGTACAAAATGCCGCAGCGAGGCTTTTAACTAGGACAAAAAAGTACGACCACATAACACTGATTTTGGCTAACCTGCATTGGCTCCCAGTTAGCCTTAGATGTGATTTCAAGGTTCTCTTAGTATTATACAAAATCATACATGGACTTGCTCCCTCTTATCTTTCAGATCTGATTTGCCCCTATGTCCCGGTCCGAAGCCTACGATCTGAGAGTGCCGGTCTTCTGGTGATCCCAAGAGCAAAGAAGTGTTCTGCTGGTTCGAGAGCGTTCTCCATCCGGGCACTGGTGCTGTGGGATGCTCTTCCCCCTGAGATCCGATCTGCAACCTCAGTGGAAATGTTTAAATCTAAACTTAAAACTCACTTCTACTCCATAGCATATGAATAACCTACTCTTCTCGTCGGCTGAAAAATAGTGGGTGTAATATAGTGTAATAATCTGTGAAGCCCTTTGAGACTCTTCGTGATTTAGGGCTATACAAATAAAAATGACTTGACTTGACTATCTAGTGCACCTGCCTGTACTACACTCCCAGGTTTATGGGTGTGATCCCCAGTCAAAGCAGAACAAAAAATAGGGTAAGGGTTTTGGTTAGAGCAAAGGGTTTGAGAAGAAGCTCAGGTAAGGTTCTTGCAAGTTAGGGTTTGAGAGATTTTGCATTGTATCCGGTGGTTTTAAACTGAATAGAAGATTAAATTCACGATTTGATTACCGGCTCCACAGAGTTAAGTACAAAGTGTCCTTGGACAAGACACTGAACCCCTCATGCCACTGATAAGCAGTGTGAAGTACATTGTGAAGCGCTTAGGGAGATCTCCAGTGATGTGAAGAGCACTATATAAACGCCGACCATTAAACATCAAAATAAGGGTTTGAAAAGAGAATTTGGATCTCATTTAAGGTCTTAAATTAAGGACCGTCTTCATATTAGGGTGTAAAGGTATGCTTTGGGTCTCACATCAAGGTCTAAAATTAAGTACAAGTTTCAAAGTAGGGTGGGGGTCTGATTTTAGGGTTTCAAATAATAATTAAGGGTTCAGTTTAGGGCTTGAAAGTAGGGTTGGCATCTATTAGTAGGGATTTAAAAATGAAGTAAGGGTTCAAATTATGGTTTAAAAGTAAGCTTTGTGTCCATTAGGGTTTCAAACTCAAATTAGGCTTTGGAAGCAGGGTTTGTGTACTTATTAGGTTTTCAACTGGGGGATAAGCGTTCACATTAGGTTTTAGAAGTTGGGGTTTTGGTTCATGTTAGGGTTTTAAGGTCATAATATCTTACGCACTTCATAACCACTGTTTAATCATTTAGTAACCACACATCAGTCACGGTTAAAATTAGTTTTTATTATTTATAGAGCTGAGGGAAAATAATTCAAAAACAAATATCTCCTCACTCAACAGTTTTGAATGCAGTTTTTCTGCCACGTCGCCCCAAAAACCAAACGGAATGACTGATGGAATCAGCAGCGGTTTCAACCACTCAGTGGCATACTCTGAGTTTGCATCCAGAAATTGGGGATTGTCAAGACAACCTAGGATGCCCTCTGCCCTCACACATTCAAGTTTGTTTATTTTTATGTTTCTTGGTGTTTGGGTCGCTAATACGGACCAGAACCCAGACCACTTTCCACTCACTCGCAAGGCAAATAGCCGTACCCCAACATTAACACTCACACATGGAAAACCTAACCTTCCAAAAAACTGAAAATGCATGTTTTTCCGGACGTCCTTGAGTCCAGATTCAACACCCCTGGACCCCCAAATAGGGGTTGCCATTTGCATTGTTACATTCTGAAAGCTTCTCCAAGGGACAGTTTGTATTACTTAGCGCCTCCTAGTGGTAAAAAAAACATGAAAAAAGGTATTTGAGCAAAACATTTTGAAAATACTCGTAGTAAAAAAAATAATGCTTTACATAACATGAGCTTCACTTAGGGTCAGGGCTCTCAAGCATGCAGCCTGATATGTACCGTATTTTCCAGACTATAAGTCGCACCTAAAAAACTGAAATTTCTGGGTGCACAGTCTTGGGGAAACAAATTACTTGCGATTTTTCAAACCAGTATTGCAATTTTGATTTTAAAAGAAAGGTGCATTTTCTGTGCTATTTTTGTGAGTACTTAACCCTTGGATGCATGACCTATAAGTACACACACACTTCCATGAGTGGGGTCAAAAATTAGTGGGGGGAAAAAATAAAAATATTGATAGCATCAGGTCATAAACATGTTTTAAGAGGAAAACTTGGAATATGGTCATATTTCAACTTTTTTATTTAAAAGATTTTGAGGAATAACCACCCATGGTGTCATTTTTAATCCCATTTATGCATCCAAGGGTAAATACTGGTGACAGACCCGTCAGACCGTTGAGAAGCAGAGACGTGTCCCTATGATGTCACGAGTCACCATTCTAGTCAAATACTACACACTGTCCCTTTAACAAGTGGGATCCTATAAATAAACCCAAAGACGGTCGTTTCTAAGAAAAACAATGCACCACAAACTATAAGACTAAAAGCAGGGAAAAAATGAAAGACATTCCTGACAACCCCCCCCTCCAGTTTTAATAAACTCTACACCTTCTGGCAGAAGGGATTACATGTGCACTCCACTAGTTCTTTGGGTTTTTTCCCCTCAAAGCATTGCAGTCCATTTACAACAGTCTTCAAAATCTTTTATTCTCTTATTTAAAACCGCAACGTGGAAACCAGGAGCTGTAGAACCACCTTGGACAGAATCCCGTTTAATCCCACTTCCAAAGCGATATAGAAGCGCAATATTCGAAAAAAAAGAAGAAAAAAAGTCCTAATCTGACACACGTTTGCAGTCTGTGTGTGTTTTAATTGTCCTTTCTCCGGCGAAAGATCAAAACCATCCCCCGTAACAAGAGGGTCACTTCCGAACACCGTGTCCAATAATAATAATATTAATCTTAACCTCTCTCCCCAGTCTAATCCATAGACCAAGGAATTCTCCGGCGACTCCTCCGCCAAAGGAGTGGAGTTTGAACCCAAACCACCTGGAAAGAAAATATATGGAACACATTTTGTGTGCCTAAAAATTGAAGGATCAGCTCCAACTTAAGACACCGAAAAAAAAAAACCTGTTCGTGGAAAGGATTAGGATGAAATAGTTCTAGGCGGGTGGCTGCGTAACGGCTATCGTAGATAGGAGAAGGGGGCGGGGCCAGAAGAATAAGGGGGGGGGGTCCTATTTCCAAGTGTTGGCCGCCTGTGAGATGGAGCGGGAGGGGATCATATCCAGTAGGTACTCCCGCTGGCGCTCGACCGAGGAGGCCGTCTTGTGGGCCGACAGGCTGGGGTTCACGTAGGCCATGGTCACACCTGCCGGGACATTAGGGCGGTTAAAAAAAAAAAGCACCCTGGTCATTTTTGATATACAGAAGGGTTGTCCATTACAGTTTTTTCCTTAGATTTGTTGTCCCTGGTGGTTAAATCGACTCCAAGAGTTTCGGCTTTGTATTAAGGTTCAGGGTTCGTACACATTTTTCATTGGCAAATTCAAGCACTTTACAAGCCATTTCAAGGCCAATTTTTCCAGTACCTTCAAGGAAAGAAATCCAACGGCAATCAAAATTGCGTTATTTTGATGACTGGAGGGCGCTATTTTGCTGCTAGCACATAGATTGTGCTATTTTGAGATATTCTTGTCTTAATGTTTCAATGGGCTGCTATAAACTGACATGAATTTTGCCATTCTGCTTGAAAAATGCATGTGCCACTTGGCTACATTACACTTGTTTACAAACACGGAAAGGGCTCTATAGGTGTCGGGTAATAATTGAGTTCAATATGTAAGAAAAAGAAGAAAGTACTGTATGTACAAAACTCAATTCCAATGAAGTTGGGAAAGTGTGTTAATTGCAAATAAAAATTGATCCAAGTAAATTGCAAATTCTTTTCAACCCATATTTCAATGAATGCACAGCAAAGACAACATATTTATTGTCTTCACTCATAAACTTTATTGTTTTGGGAGAAAATCATCAACTCTGTAATTTGATGACAGCAACACGTGCCAAAATAGTTGGGACAGGTGTCAATAACTACTCAGAAAGTGGATGAATGGAAATCAACCAACTATTTGCAGGTGAACAGATGAATTAGCAACAGGTGAGAGTTGTTACTGGGTATAAAAAAGGGAGACCCGAACAAGCTAAGTCATTCACATGCAAGGATGGGGCGAGGTTCACCTCTTTGTGAACAACTGCGTGAGCAAATTGTTGAACAGTTTAAAAACAACATTCCTCAAAGTACAATTGCAAGGAATTTAGGGATATCATCATCTACAGTCCATAATATTGTGAAAAGGTTCAGGGAATCTGGAGAAATCACTGTGCGTAAACGGCATGGCCGTAAACCATTATTGAATGCCCGTGACCTCCGAGCCCTCAAGCGGTACTGCATTAAGAACCGACATCAATGTGTAAAGGACATCACCACATGGGCTCAGGAACACTTTGGAAAACCACTGTCAGTCAATACAGTTCGACGCTATATCCGTAAGTGTGGGTTAAAACTTTATGTTGCAAAGCGTAAGCCATTCATCAACAACATCCAGAAACGCCGCAGGGTTCTCTGGGCCCGAGCCCATTTAAAATGGACTGATACAAAGTGGAAAAGTGTTCTGTGGTCTGATGAGTCAGTTTTCCAAATAGTGTTTGGAAATTGTGGACGTCGTGTCCTCCGGTCCAAAGAAGAACAGAACCACCCAGACTGTTATGCACGCAAAGTGCAAAAGCCAGCATCTGTGATGGTATGGGGGTGCATGAGTGGCCAAGGAATGGGTAACCTGCACATCTGTGAAGGCACCATTAATGCAGAAAAGTACATTCAGGTTTTGGAACAAAGTATGTTGCCATCCAAACAGAATCTTTACCATGGGCGCCCTTGCTTCTTCCAGCAGGATAATGCCAAGCCACACACTGCACGTCTCACGACAGCGTGGCTTCGTAGTAAGAGGGTGCGGGTGCTTGACTGGCCTGCCTGCAGTCCTGACCTGTCTCCCATTGAAAATGTGTGGCGCATTATAAAGCGCAGAATAAGACAAAGGAGACCCCGGACTGTTGAACAGCTGAAGCTGTACATAAAGCAAGAATGGGAAAGGATTCCACTATCAACGATTCAACAACTAGTCTCCTCACTTCCTAAACGTTTATTGAGTGTTATTAAAAGGAAAGGTGATGTAACACAATGGTGAAGAAGCCCCTTTCCCAACTACTTTGGCACTTGTTGCAATTATAAAATTCTAAGTTTATCATTATTTGCTTATGGAAATAAAGTTTATGAGTTTGAACATGGATAATCTTGTCTTTGTGGTGTATTCATTTAAATATGGGTTAGAAAAGGTTTGCAAGTCATTCTATTCTAATTTTACTGACATTTTAAACTTTTTCCCAACTTCAATGGAATTGACTTTTGTACAAAAGCATAAAAACAAGCCAAATTTAGACTCATTTTAATGAGATTGCTCCGAAGCGGAGTGCATTCAATCTTTCAATATCAGAGACGTTTTGCTATTTGTTTTACGTATTCATATTTTTTTGTGCGTTTTTCCAGATGATCTGTTTCTAAAAAGGTTAAGATAGAATTGTAATTTTTTATTCTTATTTTATTGTTTAGCAATTTCAGGGATTTTTTGGTGTTGTTCGACTTTGAATTTGTTCAGTGTGTAAAAATCTAAATTTATTTTTAATTTACCATATTTTTTATAGATCTGCGTATATTTCAATTTATATTTCATTTGTTTTTAAGGATCCCGTGCAAAAAATGTGGAATTGCTAAGTACTAAATAATTTGGTGCATAACGTTTTATTATTGATTATATATATATCATTAAAAAAATTAATAAAATCCAACGAGCCGTCTGGGAGCCGAAAGAGCGAGGTCTTCTTAGTGAGCTGAACCAAAAGAGACTGATTCCTACGTGGAGCTGTCCTCTTGGATATAATGACCAAGAGCAAATGTGGTGGTGTGATTTTCACGCATTTAGAAAAAAAAAAAATCTTAATTTATTCTGTGGTCTATAGTCAGACTGACAAGCAAAACAGCAATGGCAACTGTTTCAAGCACAGCACCTAAAATTCAAGAATTTTCCTTACTTTGAATGCAAAAAATTAAAATACAAGCAAGGATTTCAAGCACCCTTACAAACCCTGAAGGTAGATTTGGGGTTTATATTCGTGTTTTAATGCGCTTTTAAGCATTATGATCTAGGGTTTCGGCTTCATAGTAAGGTTTTTAAGTCTTCCCTAGATTTTTTTTTTTATTTCACATTAGGTTTTTAAAGTGATTTTAAAATTGAAATCCAGAGTTTGGAACTATAGTTTCAGTTTAATAATAGGGCTTTAAAACGTTTTTTTCTCCCTTCGATAGAACGATTATCAGCACCGATACAGTAAGACCTCGGTTATCGCGGTTAATGGGGACCAAAACCACCCGCGATAAGTGAAAATCCGCGACGTAGCGGCGCACCTTCAAAAAAAAAAAAAAAAAAAAAAAACTTTTTTTAGAGACCCGGTTAATGGGGAACAAAACCACCCGCTAAAAGTGAAAATCTGAGAAGTAGCGACACCCCTTCAAATAAATAAATAAATAAATAAATAAAAATCTCGTCTCATCTCATTATCTGCACTGCTTATCTTTATTAGGGTCGCGGGGGGGCTGGAGCCCATCCCAGTCATCTCCGGGCAGTGGGCAACTGAACTGGTTGCCAGCCAATCGCAGCTGCAAATCACATTAGTTCTCGCAGCTAGCTGCGTTCTTCATCGACGCACGAGCCGAGTGATCCACCGCTAAGAGTCGTACAGCTGGGCGATTTTACGTCCGCCCGGAACAATCGGAGACAAATTCACGACAAGGTTTTTACCGTGGGTGCCGTTCGCGATACGCACGACACAGTTACGGAGTTCCCGCGCACGTTCGCCCGCTGCGCGCGGACGGCCGCCTGTTGTCGCGCTGCGCTACTGGGGTCGTCAGACGAGCGGGCTCCCCTCAATTACGGGGGCAGCCCGATCACGCCCGCCGCGTTTTCTCGCGTCGCGCTGTGTGACGCCGCGTCAGTCGCGCGGCTCGGGAGTGTTTGAACGTGATTAAAACAAAAAAGCGATCGTTATCTTTATAATGTGTTTATTAAGATATATTCCTGCGAACGTCAGCAACACTGGAGGCGACCCAATGTAGTTAAAGACTATAATATTTACGACCACGACTAGTTGTACACAAGTAGGCTTTATAGTGTGCTGTAGTAGCTAACAAAGGAATACCACACTTGGTCATGTTAATGGTGTTGAAATCAAACTTTTTTTTTGCTGTAAAAGATTTCAGAGCGCTATTAGAGTGGTATTGGAATTTATAACAAATATTCTTTGAGACTTTTTGCATAATAATTAAAAAATTCTTATGCCAATATGTAAGCTTTTACAAATATTGGTTTTACAACCCTCCTATTATACTACAAATCGGTATTGGCCGTTTTAGGATTTCGGCCCCATATTAGGTTTCTCTTTTGTCCCTCCTGACCACCAGAGGCAGTGCTTTAAGCACTGAACGTTCTCTTCACGCATGCAAAGCATCGCATCTGGTGGTCCTCTAGGACTCAAAGACCGGTGGTTACATTCATAACTTTAGTTTTAAAGCATTCCTAAGGTTTCCTGTTAGGGTTTGGAACTAAGGTTTCAGCATTTTAAGGGTTTCCGACTGAGGTTTTTGCTATATATTAGAATTTCAAAGATTTTCTACAGTTTCCAGCTATGGTTTCACACGAGGGTTTTTATCCCTTCCTCGGGTATCCAGCTAGGGTTTAGAACTTGATTTCAGGCCCCATAACAGGGTTTTAAAGCATTTTTAGGGTTTCTAACTGAGGTTTTTGCTTTATTTATTAGGATTTCAAAGAGTTTCAACAGTTTCCAGATACGGTTTCACACTAGGGTTTTTACCCCTTCCTCGGGTATCCAGCTAGGGTTTAGAACTTGATTTTAGGTCCCATAACAGGGTTTCTAACTAGGGTTTTGGCGTAATATCAAGGTTTGAAAACAGGGTTTAAGTGTTGCTAAGGTTTAAGCTAGAATTTCAAATTAGGGTTCCGGTCCCATAGTATGGTTTCAAAGCGTTTTTAGGGTTTCCAGCTAGGGTTTTGGCTTCATATCAGGATTTGAAAGAGTTTCTAGGGTTTCCAAATTGGGTTTCTGGCACTATAGTAGGGTTTTATTAAAGCATTTTATTTTTTTGGGGTATTGTGTTCACATTTCAGTACATGATTTTAATTAGGCCCTATGTATTCAACGCAGAACCGTAAGAATAGTGGGAAAATAAGTGAAAATCGAATGCCTTTTCAAATGTCATCTACAGCCTTAGTGGTTGAGTTACTACACAGTGGATTTAGGCTCATTATCAAAATGATTGTTATTTTGTTGTTATGACCGCTATTATCAAACATCAAACAAAAGGTCTGCGGCTGAGAAGATTGGGCGCCACTGTTCTATCGGACATATTGATGATTATCATTAGCAGTTACCATCGCAGATATGACCACTAGCATTAGCGGCTAGTACTACTCAGAATGGTACCCCTGTTCCATACAACATAGCATAGAAAAGTGTGGGACGTACCTGCATTGCCTCCGCCCTTCCTCCAAGCAGTCACGTTTCCCTGGTTACTGCTGCTGCCACCAGCACTGACCTTCACTCCCTGCTGGAGCGGGCGCACAGAGCCGAACTTAGTCGGCCTGCTGCTCAATGCTGCCGCCGTCACAGCACTTTGCAGCTGTAAGGAAGTGACAGTTGAGTGAGACAGAGACAAGCTCAACACGCTCCAGGGTTCATACACCCTTTACATGGCCAAATTTAAACACTTTTCAATGACTTTGAGAGCTAATTTTCCAATTTCTCAAGTACCACTAAACAAAGAAATCCAGCGTGGAACAAAATAACGGGAGCTTAAACTTATGTTTTAAGCCCAACTCTAGCACTTCACATTATTTCTGAACCCTAACATTAGTTTAAATCTCTAACTTGTAGCCCGAACCCTAGCCCGTAACCTTAGCCCTACACCTAAACATAGCTGTAACTCTAGCTATAACCCTGTTGCAAACTGTAACCCTCGCTGTAAACCCATTTTGGAACTCTACATTTAAATTGGAACCCTAATATGGAGTTCAAACTTAAATTCCTAACCCTAAACCTTCACCTAACCCTTGCTGTAAACCTAGCCCCAACCCTGTTTCAAACAATAACCCTAGCTCTCATTTGGTTTAAAACCCAAATACGGAGCTCAAACCTTAAACTAACACCTAACTCTAGCTGTAACCCTAGCCCCAACCCTAAGCCAGAATCCATAAAAATCTTGTTTGATGCCTAATTAAACCCTAATAAACAACCTAAACCTTGGATTCTAACTCTAGACCCCATCCTGTTTTGGAACCAGAACATTAAAACCTTTATTCGAAGCCCAAACCTGAGACCAACATCGAACCTAAAAACATGGCAACAATTTCTGGCATTTACAAGCACGTCAGCTAAAATTCAACCACTTTTGAAACCTTGGAAATACAGCCTTAAAACTTAAGCATTTTTAAGGATTTAAAGCACTCGTACAACCCCTCTTATTTAAGACTTTCAAAGCTTATTTTCCAATTTCTGCAGCACCAATCAAA
Organism: Urocampus carinirostris; assembly: GCF_059441175.1. NCBI lineage: Eukaryota > Metazoa > Chordata > Actinopteri > Syngnathiformes > Syngnathidae > Urocampus > Urocampus carinirostris. The sequence goes on from NC_142360.1 coordinate 4,720,408, forward strand.
ACAGAAATAATATTTTTGTACATGACATGTAGGGGGCAATGTCTCTTAACACGACAATACCAAACAAACAGATGCCAGCTCCGGTTAATCATGAGGGAAGAAGAAAAACAATGGCTTAGCCAAGCCACCAGAGCAGACCTGTTGTTTGGGTCATTTTCATCATGTTTTATTGTTCTTAATTTAATGTGTAGTCTTTTGAGTAAGACTGCCAAGAAACATGGCAAAAAATTCAAGCTCTTACAGGCACTTTACCCAAATTTCATGGACATTTTAAACCTGTAAATAAAAAATACAATTTGAGCATTTAAGGATTTCAAGCACTTTTATGAATAGGGATCTAATGATACGGGTTTTTCAGGGCCGATTATTAGTATTAAAAGGAGGCCAATAACCGATATTTGGAGCCAATATTAATGTGCTGCAAAAGCTTTAAAAATTGGCGTAAAACAATGCAAAACAATGCAAAAAGAGAAGAATAATATTTTTTATATATATTCATATAAAACTTTAATAGATTTCTGAAACATTTTACGGTAAATAAATTAGAATTACAACATAACATAACTAATCTTTCACCTAAACCAAAGAGGAACAGTGAAAGAAAAAAAATTAGGCTTAGCAGCAACTCCTAAAAATGTCCATAAAAACTTAAAATAGCTCCCGGAAACCAACACGACTTAACTTAAAATAAAAAGTGCAACTGAATTTCAACCGAGCTGACCAATCGAAATGTGGGCACTGCTGTTTTAGAGCCAGATTGACGGACTAATGGGAACGACTCATCACTCAGCCTTCTCTTTTAGTGTTTTTATTGCTCTCTCTCTCAATCACAGACATGCTTAATTGATTAATTAATGTCATAATAAGAGCTAATTTATCAGTCTCCACCTGAATGTACCGCTCAAAAACATGATACCAACACTTTTTACGCTGTCGCAAACATGCTTTTCTATCACGGACACAGGCAAGTTAGCTGAGCTCTCGCACTCGTCTGCTCAAGTGGCTTTGCCCCCGGTCGCTTTTATAATAGGAAAGCACAGGGTGGGTAGCAGGAGAGAGGTGGTAGGGAGGGAAAGAGTAGGAGAAAGACCGAGTCGGTCTCGGCTGAATAAGACTTCAAAATGTGCTCGTCGAACAAGGCAAAAAAATGCAGATACCAATATCCGTCAAATTACCAAATATCTGTGCCTATAATCTACCTGCCCAATAACCAGTCGACCTCTACGTACGAACCCTGACACTCGTGCATCAACACTCACCTGCTTAATGGCGGAATGGTGGCCCGTCACGGACCTATGCGGCATGGCGGCCCGGACCTGCTTGTATTGGTGAGCTACCAGTACCTCGCTTTTGGCCAGCGAGGGCGAACTGGTTTTTGAGACGGGCGTGGCCGAAGAGGTGGCAGCCTGCTGGAGGATGCGTTGTTCAATCTCCTGTTCCTGCTGCAGAGCCTTGACAAAGGCCGCCTTCAGCCGGCTGGTGTGCTCCGCCTTCAGGGCTTTCTTCTGATTGGACGACATGCACTGGTTGCACAGCACGCCGCCCGCCTTCTCTTTCCTCCATCGGCAGGTGAAATCAGTCTTGCATTGGCTGCAGGCGAACGGTTCTTTTGGGATGAGGCTGGACAGGCCCGCCGTGGGACCTAAATTGCCTGTGGGCACGACAACTCGTCAATACAGTATTCCCTCAAGGGTTTGTGCACCTTTTTCATGACCAAATTCAAGCACAGTTAAGCACTTTCAAGGACAATTTTTCCAGCCCTATTCAAACAAATTTGGTTTAATGACTGAAATAAAGTCGCTATCTTGCTGCTAGCATACACTTAGTGCTATTTTACGCTGTTGCCATCTTTTTGTATTAATGAGCTGTGATAAACTGACATGAATTCTGCCAGTCTGCTTCAACAATGCACGCGCAGCTTCAATACATCACACTTGTGTCCAAGGACAAAAAAGGTTCCATAAGTTGTTGAGTAATGGTTTAGTTTAATACTGACGACAAAAAAAGGACTGTATGCATAAAAAACAGAAAAATTAGCCAAATTTGGACTCAAATTAATAATATTGATTGCTCAGAAGAAGAGCGTATTCAATCTTTCAATCTTAGAGAATCTTAAAGAGAATGGTTGGGGCGAGGTAAGATCTTGGGCCAGGTTCGACTTTAAAATGTCAATCATTAAGTCAGGCCGGGCTGGACTTCTCTCTCTTACAAGCTTTAAAAACTCTGATTTTCTACCAAATTATTTTCTTTTCGGTGGCAATTCATTCGGTATCATTATGCTGCACTTGAACTAAATGCAAACTTGGGGGCCGAAGCGTTCATTTTGGCGCTGCACTACCAAGTGCACCGCTAAAGTGCTCATTAGGTTAGGCTGATGGATGGGATAAGCTCCAGCACCCCATGCAACCCTAGGGAGAAGTGGGAAGTAAATGGATGAATGGAATATAAAACTGCCCTTTGCACAAATTAGTAACAAAAAACAGCTCTCGGTTTGAAAAAGATTGAAAGACCCTGGTATAAATATATATAGTAACACAATTAATATGTTTCCCCATTTACCCAGCAGATGCGCAGTTTCCTTCATCAAAGATATTTGTATGCCCACAGCACTGTGAGACTTTAAGTACAGACAAAGAATCACAGCAAACTCTGACCTACTCTCTAAAAAGCCTTATTGTTCTGGTAGATTTATCCAATACGTTTCAAAATTATTTTCTGACCCTGCAAAAAAATGACACAGTAGTATCCATCCATATATAGTGCAACTCCAGGGGACCAGCAATATGGCTGGCAATACTGCATAAACACCTAAAAAAATCAACAGAACATAAGGTTATCCCACCTCTGCCGAGCATGTCCAAGAGTTTTTGCACCACTTCCTCCAACCCCAACAGGTAGATGAACTCGTTATTGGCAGCGGATGGCAGGAAGTTGAACTCAGGGGCAGGAGGTTTTGGTGGCGGGATCTCCAGCAACGTCTTTTCTAGTTGTTTGCGTAGGGCCAACTTGGCAGCGGCTTGGCGGCTGGCGGGGGAGTCGTTGATGGCAGAGTTGGGAGAGCCCGAAGAACCCTTGATGCCCGTCGGAGACGACTAAACACAGTGAGAAGAACAGAATGAGGAATTTATAGGAAACCGAATAGCTTATTTTTCCACCAGTTCAAATTGTAAATTTGGAAAAAAGGAACGAGGGCAAATTGATGGCACTGCGTTTTCATACACTTCACTAAGAGCTAAAGGTGTGTATTCATGTGCAAGGCTCTTTAGACTACCATATTTGTGCAATGACGGATCAATCGATGAGCATCGCTGACCAAAGCGCTTAACATTGTATGCAACGGAAATCGAACCCAGGTCACGGCAGTGAGAGCGCCGATACTGTGCCAGTGTTACAGATGACACACAAAAAGGCATTGGAGCCTATCATATCACACTATTTTTACTCAGGGTGCGAGAAACACTAATTTGCATAGCGCATCCTGTACTGCATTCTAAACGGTTAAACAGTCTCTCCACCTCTTCATGTGTGTGTAATTGTGGTTTAATATATATATATATATATATATATTATATATCAATCAATATGGGTTTTTCAAGGCAGATACACATTAGTATTAAGAGGAGGTTGATGACCGATACATGGACCAGATATTGATTTGCTGTTAAAGCTTACAATTTGAGTGAACATTTTTTTAATAATGCAAAAAGACAAAAGGAATATTTATTATAAATTCAAATCAAACTTTTATAGCGCACTGAAACCTTTTTGAGTAAATAAGTTGGAATTTGAACACAACTAGCATGACCAATATGTTGGTATTCCTCTGTCATTCCCCAAACTACACATGTGTTTGAAGAGTGATTTACTTTGCAAAAAGATTTAAAATTCAACTCAAACGTTTGTTTACATGGGGAAATCCAATAAAACCATGGTCTCATTCACAATGGTTCTCTGGTACAGTAATCGGTGAACATCTACGTACCATAAACATGCTTTACAATAAGGCTACAATAGCACACTAAAAACATGCGTTAAGACTACTATAGCCTACTTGTGTACAACTAGTCGTGGTTGTAAATATTGTAGCGTCTAACTACATTGGGTTGCCTCCAATGTGGCTGACGTTCGCAGGAATATATCTTAATAAACTCATTGACAACGATCGCTTTTTCGTTTTAAACACGTTAATCAATTTTTTCTTAATAAACACATTATACAGACTACGAACGCGACACTCGTTCTTTCTGAAGAGCAGCGCTGAGAAGCATAGGAACATCGGGGATCGCGTTCACGTGAAGGGGAGTGAGACACTGGTGTTGTCTGCTTCCTTGTGTGTGCTGCTGCACGTTGAAATTTGCCTCTTATCCAATCAGAAGGTGCGGTTGGTAGCGTCCGAGACAGCCGGCAGGGGAGGACCAGAAAAGCTCGGCTCGGCTTTTGCTTGGGTTTGACCTTTATATTGGATGAATAATATGCCGATACAGATATCCATCAAATTCCCAAATATCGGTGCTGAAAATGGGCCAGACGGATAATTGGTCGACCTCTAATGTATATGTACGTGAAATAGCTTGTATAGTATTTTATTGAAATACTTATTTTTCGTCATTGTCTAACCGTTAAACCAATCAGAATGCCATTTACGATCAGTGTTTTTGGCACCGTGAGTAAAAATAGTGATAATGAGATAAGCTCCAATGGCATTTTATCGGTTTATCTCATTTTATCTGAACCAAGAGTAGTCGAGTGGTAAGTGGTGGTCAACACTCTCACCGCCACGAGCTGGGTTCCATTTCCCATCATTGAACAAATACAGAAGTATACTGTAAAACCGTGTGTAGAAATGCACACCTATAATTATCGTGTAAATTTATAATCTTATCCACGGCATTTTGCAGTACAGTGGGACCTCGCTACTTCGCGCTTCGACGTTTGCGGGCCTAAATAATAATAATAATTTAAAAAAAAAAAAAATATATATATATATATATATATATTTTTTTTTTTTTTAAAGCATTTTTGAAGGGGCGTCGCTACTTCTTGGTTCCACGTTCGCGGGTTCAGAGCTTTGCGGGCCTAAAAAAATAAATAATAATAATTGAAAATAAAATAAAATAAAATAAAATAAAAATTAAAAAAAAAAAAAAAATATATATATATATATCTCATCTCATCTGCTGCACCGCTTATCCTCAGTAGGGTCGCGGGGTGTATATATCATTTTTTTAAGCATTTTTGAAGGGGCGTCACTACTTCGTGGTTCCACGTTTGCGGGTTCAGAGCTTCGCAGGTCTAAAAAATAATAATAATAGAATAAAATAATTTAAAAAAAAAAGAAAAACAACATTTTTAAGCATTTTGAAGGGGTGGTGCTACTTCGCAGATTTTCACTTTTCGCGGGTGGTTTTGGTCCCCATTAACCAGGTCTTAAAAACAATAATAATAAAATTGGGGGGGACAATTTAAAAACAAAAAAAAAGGGTTTTGGTTCCCATTAACCGCGATAACCGAGGTCCCACTGTATATAAGGTGTACCTGGCGAATTTGGGGTTTTTAGGTGCACTTTATAGTCCGAAAATACAGGAAAAACCTCGTACCAATTGTTCACGAATGTGCATTAAAATAAACACATTGAAATGATCGATTAGGGGTGAAATACAATTTAATAAGTTGTTGATTGTGGCACCATTTAAAATGCAAATAGTCAATGTCGTCCGTCAAAAGCAAAAACTATTTGTTACACCTTTAATATTTCTATATACCTGACTAATAGTATCAAGTTCTCTGTAGATTTAAAAGATATGGAGCACAAGTTCAAGCGATTATTCAACTTCCCCTACCACCTAACACCCCCCCCCAGTAGACACAGGAGCGCAACAGCAAGACAAAAACATTTAAATCAACTGAAACAATAGCAGAATAGCAAGTGACAAAAAAGTGTGCAAGCAAGCAAACAAGGGCAGTTGCGAACTTTTGTATGATGAGATATAAAAGAAATTTTGATTAACTTTGCATTTACAGTGGAACCTCGGTTCTCGACCATAATCCGCTCCAGAACCCTGTTCGAAAACCGATTTGTTCGATCACCGAAATCATTTTTCCCATTAAAAATAATGTAAATCGTTTTAATCCGTTCCAACACTCTGAATGGTTACCTCGAATGTTTAACGTAAACTAAAGCTAACCCAGGCTAATCGTATGTTTGCGTTATCGTAATCTTCCGTACGAAAGATAACACTAACACGAATGTGTAAAAATAAAAAAATCAGGTCGTTTACAAGTCATTTAGCACCCGGGTCTCTACAACAAGTGGTGAGCGGTTCATTGGAAAGGGGGCTCCGTTCCAACACCCTGAATGTTGGGCTCCGTTCCAACACCCTGAATGTTTACCTTGAATGTTTAACATAAACTAAAGCTAACCCAGGCTAATCGTACGTTCGCGTTATCGTAATCTTCCGTACGAAAGATTACGCTAACATGAACGTGTTAAAATAAAAAAAAAGGATAAAGAAAAGAATTATGAATAGGATTTCTTACCTTTGTGGTGGTCAGCAGAAGGCGCAGGTGGACGGTGGGGTATTCCCTAGCAAGATCAGACACTCGCACACCTCCTTCATATTTTGCTATTATACTTTTCTTTTTTCACCTGTAGCAACTTTGCTGCTTGCACTGACTTTCTTCGGAGGCATAATTAGGGGCTAAAACACTTCGTACACCTATATTAAAAGCAAAAGCAAAACGAAGCACGTCCGCACGCGATAACAGTTGGTCAGGAAAAGATCGATCTACACCCATACGCCGCTCAGCATCGCACCCTAGCGTACGCACTCACGCATTACCGGCGTTCGAACTCCGATTTTTTGACCGAACAGCGAAGCAAGAATTTCTCAAAATTTTGGGCCGGACTCCGATTTGTTCGAACTGAGAGGTGTTCGAAAACTGAGGTTCCACTGTATATGTATTTAAAACATTATTGTATTTTTCAATAACACAAGTTTAGAAAACCCAGGCTGGGACCAAGTAAACGCTGGCGGCCCACCAGCGTTTATATACGGTACAGTTAAGACTACGATTGTATTCTGGATAATTGAAGTGCGCATGAATTGGCTGTCACCTCACCTGTGGTATATTGACCAATATATTACTGTTGGCCACGTTAGCCACCCGAATGAGGCCCTGCTGAATGATCCTCTGTCCCTGAACTTGGACGTTGGGGACGGACGTCCGCGGGGCCAAAAGGAGAGGCGGGGGGCCCGAGCCACCATGTTGCTGTTGCTGCTGACGTAGACTGGCGATCTGCTGGGCCGTCACCGTAACATGCTGCTTGCGGGCAAAACACAAAAGGACACAAGAGCAAAAAATAATGAGTCTAGTCTGCATATTTCAAAGCAGAGAATCTCAGGACTTACCTGGGCTCCTCTGACCAGCGGGGGCATGGAGGTTTGAGAGCCATGTTTGGACGGGATGTGCTGGCCGCCCCGTACCAGAGGCGGGGGGATCACCGTGCCAGAACTGCGATTGGTTACCTGGAAAAAATAAGGTATATTCTGACAGATAAGCTTTACTACTAAGCATCATAGCTCACTGAATTTCTTCGGGGACTACTTCCTTCCAGTCAGTTCATCTATGCACAAAAAAGTATCGCTCATTGATGCGGCGTACCTGAAGAGGTCCTTTAATTGTGGTGAGGCTGCCTCTCACCAGGGGAGGAGGCGTGGCCACGGACCCCTTGGGAAGGAAATATCCAAAGTCACAATTCTGCAGCATTCTCATCATTCTGATCATAAATGTCTAGTGATAGACTGATATCATTTGCACAGGGCTGATACGAACTTCAAATATGAGTCGTAAAAAAAATCCCCACTTAATTTAAATACCAGAAAAGCCACATGCTTATTTAACAACCATATAGTCGTCAGAGAATATAGTCATCAGAGCTTTTTGTCTGCATACCTACAAGAGTACTCATGGTCTTTGAACACACCACCAATGCAGCCCACACTGTCAAGTCACATTTATTTATATAGCCCTTAATCACAAAAATGTCTCAACGGACTGCACAGGATTACAATTACCTGATCTTAAACCAACATGCGGCCAAGGAACAACTTAAAATCTCAGCGTGAGGAAAAAGAGAAACCTTGAGAAAGGACCTCACAAGTGGTAATCCCTCTTCCAGGATGACCAGGGTGAATCACAATTAGCATTACTATACACAAGCATAGTAAACACTAGGTAACATGTTGAAAGAAAAAACTGCAACTTTGCTTATCCATAACATTGTTATATTTTTTAATAACACAAGTTTACTAAACCCAGGCTGGGAACAAAAACTCCAGTTTATATATGGTATGGGAAACACTACGATTGTATTCTGGATAAATAACGTGCCAATGAATGCTTAACCGGAGATTAAAGGATGAAATTTTAGATGGATTGGAGGACACTATAAGCCAATATGTTAAATAACTCCGCTGATTATCAGCCAAGCCGATTATCGCTCCCTCTCTATTAATTCCTTATATAGTAAAAATCACCCAACGATTTGATCTGTCCTGTCAGTCACAAGGCTTCCGTCAGCTGATTCACAAAAACGAGCCATAAAGGCTTTGTTAAGAAACCAAAATAGATCAGCAGACGACATAAATTATGAGTCTGCTGGCCTAGCATGAACTTAAACTCAGTTTTTTTTTAGAATACCTTCTGGGCAGCGCTCTCCTTTTGAATCTGGCTTTGCCGTAGTTTCTTAAGCAGCACCAGCTTGGCCTCTTGGAGTCGAAGCTCTTCTTTGAGCTGTTTAATGATTTGCTCTCGCTCCCCAGGAGAACATTTCTGCAAAGGGCAACACATAGGGTGACGAGGACAGCAGAGAAAATCATCGGGACTTCTCTCCCCTCCATTCAGGACATTGGCCAGAAGCGCTGCCTATCCCAAGCTAAGAACATTATCAGGGACCACTCTCACCCCCATCATGGACTGTTCACTCTGCTAGCCTCTGGGAAGAGGTACTGCAGTGTGCGGTGCAGGACCACCAGGTTCCACAATAGTCTTGTCCCCCTGGCCATTAGACTGTTAAATGGTCAATCAAACACATAGTAAATCTAAACTGCTGCTAATCTGTACATCTGTTGGTTTGACTTTTTGCACTACTGGCAGTTCTTTATAGCTAGCCACTCCTTGCACATCTGTTTCTCTGCACTATTGTACTTACAGTGTTATTGTTACAGTGTTATTGTTACTGTTTACCTGACTGCCCATTTTGCACATCTGGTTAGCTGCTCCTCTTGCACTATTTGCGCTACTGTAAAATACTATACATAGCCATAATTATTTAGTATATCATTAGTACTCAATACTCCAACTCAATACAACATTTTATTTATATCTGTACATTCAAGGAAACTGTGCGGGTCAGATGTATCGACATTTCGTTCTGTATACACGTGTACTAGAATGACAATAAAGTAGATCTGAATCTGAATCATACATAGAAATATTTCAAGTTTTGAGTCCTTGATGACCGAGTTCGCACCATGAGTTTTTCGGTGTCTGTCTTGGTGAAGCAGTGACCATTCATTAGGGGACTTGAAGGCTCGTTGTCCGACAAAACAATCACATCGTCCGGGGATGGCGGCTGGCGCTCTCTCTTGATTTCACTGGAGAAAAGGCAGGGAGCATTTACAAATAAATTCAATGAATCCTATCTAAAGCTTAGCTTTTAAGACATATTTCTTGGAAGACTGCAGTCCTCAACACAGCACAGAAAGACATCGGCTGCTCTCAACCCAGTCTCGATGTGAACAATGTTGTGATCAATGACAATAAAAACAATTCAAATTTTATCATCTCATAACGATACACAGCTAAATAAAGAATGTAATTGAGGCCAAGGACAGTTGTGATTTCATATCAAACATTTTTTAATTCTTTTTTTTAATCAAACAGATCCATCAGCTTGTACTGGATGGACTCTGCGGGTCTCTATTCTCAGAAACCCCTTGTAGTTTTGGCCAATTTCCACTAGGAGGAGCTATATACAAAATTTCTGCTCACCCTCCCAATGTGCTCTGAGGCTCTCAGGAGGAAAAGAACCAGGAGATCAATAAAAAGAGTAATGGCGGCAGGCAGAGGGAGTTTGAGAATAACAAAGGCTAGTCTTGTCCACCCACGGCTACAATGACGTCAAGTCTCTCAATTGCAATTTCTAACCAAGAAAGTTTCAATATTGCCTGAAGATGACTGCAGTTAAGGGAATACTGCGTTCACGATGCAAAACTAACTCCGAACATGCCGAAGCTCGGGCCTGGTTCATCACGCGGGACCTTGAGGCCTCATTCGAGCTTGTTTCACCACGCAGGACCTCAAGAACTAATTCGTGTCTTGGCTCTCCCCACCCATGTATGCCAAAGTCACAAGTTGGAGACGCTGGAGAGGGTGACAGTGATGGGGGGAAGGGAATGCATGGCCACGAGCCAACCTATTGTGTACACGCTCTCACTCAGTCACTCAACCAGTCGCTACTTGGCGCACCCCTCCCCCAATGCTACTTTTTCAATCTTTTTTAGCTCGCTTTGCACTTTGTTGCACACTTTTGTCTTCGCTTGCGTGTGTGGCTGAGAAACCGCCGACCCCGAAAATCCCCCACAGCATCACAGGAAGCTGGATGAACTGTACCTCATACAAACACAACTGGAAGAATCAATCAAAGCAAGTAACTATTGTTTCTTTCAAAGACGTCGATCTCTCGCAGTCACTTGTAAAATTAAAAGTATGCGCCTTGCCGAGTTGGCCTGCCTGCACCCCGAGGGCCCAGATGTGCGTACATTCCTGAAAGGCGCTAACATTTCAGTGTCAGGCACACTAGTAGCTGCTTTTACACAGGACAAAAGGCCAAAAGAACTACATTGCTTTTATCTGACCATCGGACATTCTTACAGTTCTCTTCAGAATCATCCAAGTACTCCCTAGCAACCTTCATATTGGGGCTAGGCTAGTTTTTAAGTGTTTCACAAATCTTGGTTTTGGCCAAAGTAAAATTTGGAGTGTGACTATTCTGATGTCACGGTGTGCTGGGAGCAGAGGACCAAGCAGAAAAAATACCCAGAGAGAAAGTGATCAACACAGACAAGAAGATCATTGGCTACTCTCTGCTCAGACTGGAGGGCATTGCCAGCTTGTGATACCGCAATAGACTTTTCATCCCGGCCACCACCTCGTTGACCTGTTGCCCTCTGGTAGGTGCTACAGGTCCCTTAAAACAAGGACGAACAGACAGTTTCTTCCCCAGGTACATCACCATACCAAACAAGTGCACAAGACTGAAAATATACATCATGGGACTTATGTTGGATTTTTTAAAGCGGCGGGTAGGATCATAAAAATGCAATGCCTTTCTTTTTTTTCATTTAGCGCAAGTGTTCCCAAACTTTTGCAGGCTGGCGCCCCTTTGGCTCCCTAGTGAATTCCTAGGGTATATGGTCGTCCTTTAATATGCATGAGATAACACGCAAAATTGGTGGTTGATTAAACTAATATTCTCTTTAATGCTCAATTAGCTGCATTTTTAATGAAATCCAAAACGCTTCATTTCTGTGGCATTATTCAAAATCAAATCCATATCTCATATTCTATTCGCTGTATCTGCATTTGACCATGCTCAAAATGTGTCAACAAACTTCATTGGTCTTTTTGTCAACTCACATTTACAAGGAATTATAGTCATCTACTGTAAAATCATTTATATGGCGAACAGCTAATTTTTATTTTCTGCCACAGTAAAGGCCCATTGAAAACAGATTTACTACCTGCTTTTGGTTCCCGACCCACCAGTTCAGAAACACTGGTCTAGTGGAATAGGATCAGACACGATACTGTTCCCGCTCCATCCAATGTTATGCAATTGGTATCGGTAATATATTCTGAATGTTCAAGAAATGCACACATATGCAATTTTTATTTTTGTCCAAGCAAAGCCCTTACTGTAGTTTTATTTCCACACACTTTATTATCCGGTGCGCTTAATAGTGCAAAAAATATGGTGAATCCCCCCAAACAAATAGGTTGAAACTTCAAATTTCCCATAACATTAATCCATTCATGGGTACTGCAGTCATAGTTTGTTGACTAATCGAACATCTGCTGTGGGCCGGTTCAAAGGTGAGCGACTGAGCCGAGTCAGCTTCACCTGCTCCCATCATATGACATCAGGCGTCTGGTCGGCCTGGGTCATGTGACACACCCAACCATTCCTCCAGGCCCCTCCCTCGTCCAATGTGGAAACCATGGCAACGGCCAGTTAGAACCAGTTTGTGACACATAGTCTTCATTTTGTGCAAGGCGCAAAGCCCAGGTGCCGGCGTGGGAGAAAATGGATGCCGAACCCCAATGTCGCATATGACCCCCCCCTCCCCACATTTCATAATGACAGGCAACATTCTGAGTTAGAGAGGAACCTGAAACTCTGACGGACTCTGTGCAACCACAAGGCAGTGAGCTTGAACGCAAAGGGACTAAAAATAACTTTATAGGCAAGCTTCTCCCCCACAAGCAAGCCTGATCAATGTGCGGCCTGCTACATTATAGACGTGATCAGGAAATGCGTGTATGCTCTTTGCACCTTAGATTATGAAGATTTTAGGGAGGACTTTCACTTGGGCAACACCAACGCTTGTTGTTGGATTATGTTGGTAAATGAGACTAGGCCAAAAACAGTGGTACCTTTTCATACGAGCCTAGTTCGTTTCAGGATCGTGCTCGTAGCTAGTGATGCTGGTGTAACGAGCACATTTATTCCCTAACAGATTTTTTTCTCAATTAGGCACATAATGATTAGTGTTCCTCCTCCTAATTATGCAAATGACTGGTTGGTTAGTTGGTTGGATCTCTTGACCACAAGGGTCTTAGGGGTCCCATTTCCTCTGGTATGTCATGGGCAAGTACAGCCTGGTGGCACCCATCCCTCTTTAGGCCGACATATGTTTCCACCTAGTCTCGAACAGGGACCTTTCTCCCGTTTTCTGGTCAGCCAACATTGCGTTTTTTCAGAGTTTAGGATGACAAAGACAAGACATGCTGTCTTCAAAATAGGAAGTTGCAATTTGGAGTCACTAAGATCTCATACCTGTCAACTCATATTTTTTGATCATTTAAAATTGTGTACTCTGTTTAACAGTTTTTATACAGGGAAGAAAATCTTGTTTTGCCCATTTGGCTTTAATCTGGATTATCTTGGTCACCAGTAGCAGACAACATCACTGTAGATTGCCTATAGTGGCGCTGTACTCTAAATAGTCTGTCTTGTGAGTAAATAGGTCCCGCTTTTTGTTTGCAAGGCTCGTTATTGCTTAATATTGAGGATTTTCAATTAGTAATTAGGGAGGCATTTAGGCAGGTTGACAGTAGGGCTGCATGATTAACCGATATCTAATTGATATCGCGATAGTGTAACTGCAAAACACTGCATTTTTTTCAAGGGTTCATAGTTCCAGTTTGTTAATTGAGTGATGGGGTGTTTGGACAACAAGAATTGTCACATTTCGGGATTTACCAGCTCCGGCCAATAAGAAGTAGGTTTTAATGGCACTACCCAATAAGGGCGAGGCAAACTTTGCATGCAGTGTGTGAGCTGCGATTGACTGACAGATTACACTAGCCTAACAGCCCTTGCACAACTGGCCACCAAAACAAACGCGACAGCTCGTAGCATTAGCGACTCGTTGCATTAAAAATAAATTTAACACTTAAATCAAACTCTAATGAAAGTCAGAAGAGCGCAAAGTAATGGTTATCACCAGCAGGTGCTCCGTGGATTTTTAAAGTGTCCAGGAATCGAGTGAGGTGATGTCAGAAAGGAAAGCTAACAGCTAGTCACCAACGCCAGATACATTACCCATGAAACGGACTACTTGAAGCTACTTCTTGTGGAAAACCGACGTGCCAGCTAGGCAGCCGCTCTTTTACACTGAGAAGCCCTCCAATTTTGTTGTACGTTTAAATAATGACAATAAAGACCATTTATTCAACTGCAATTCTGTTTTAATTTGTAGATCTATAGTGGTTATTTAGTTACAGTTGTATACTCTTAGTCGGTGATTATTATGTCGAGGTAAGTTTGCAGGTAACTATGAATAAGCTCTCCCCAAAACAAAACAAGCATAGAAATCCACATTTCTTTTAAAAAAAAAATCGAAAATTGCATCGAAATTGCAATAAAGGTCTGAAAAATCTACCGTAACATGAAAGACGGTCCCCCCCTCACCTTTTTGACGTGCTCATATCAACGGGCTCGTCCACTGTCTGCACCTCCACTTTGATGGTGGCCTTCACCTCACCAGTCTTCAGGATGCTTGCTGCCAGCTTGGCTGTAGGTTCGCCCTTGAGGACAACACCCTCTGTTTCGGCGCCGTCCAAGTCCGAAGGGCTTGCGTCAGATTCCCCTTTCTCCATTTTGACCCGTTTGGACTCAGTGTCCCCTGTGCCATCCCTCTCCATGGCCCGCTTCTGGCTGCGCGTTTGACGCACCGCCTCCTCTGACATGGTTGCTGTCAACCTGAGAAGATGCGATTAAAACTTACTAAAGAAATCCGAGTGCGCTTATAAACAAAACACATGCTAAGCTAACCCTGAACCACTTTACATTAATTTTTGAGTGGGATTTGAAAAGCTCCTCCTTCCCTCAATTCCACATAAAGCATAAAAGACATCAAAGCATACATGGACCAACCCAGTTGTACACTCACAAAAACTCTGTTGTATCATGTCAAGTCATTTTTATTTGTATAGCCCTAAATCACGAAGAGTCTCAAAGGGCTTCACAGATTATTACACTATATTACACAGACTATTTTTCAGAATATTATTATACATTCCCCTGCTCTGGAGCCGACGAGAAGAGTAGGTTATTCATATGCTATAGAGTAGAAGTGAGTTTTAAGCTTAGATTTAAACATTTCCACTGAGGTTGCAGATTGGATATCAGGGGGAAGAGCATTCCACAGCACCGGTGCCCGGATGGAGAACGCTCTCGAACCAGCAGAACACTTCTTTGCTCTTGGGATCACCAGAAGATGTATCATCAATACGATTTCTACCCCTAACCTCGGCTTGGAACTAATTTTTCCAAACCTCACCAGATAAACGTCCAGCAAAACAGACAAATCTCCTTAACAGATACTTAAAAGGAGATGCACAGATTTTGGAACTTTTTTTTGCTACCGCCATCTCCTTGCTTGCTTAATTACTGCAGGCTCAATCATTCAAGATGCACAAGAAAGTACATGCATTTCTTAGATTTGAATAAGCTCTTTTCTCATCTTTCTTGGCGTTTGGGTTCATGTTTGCGTGCATTTTCTTACTTTCACCATTCTAATACTACACTAAACAAATCAGGGATGTGATTGACGTAAGGAGAAAAAGTCTGAAACCTAGCTGGGGGTTTGGGGGTCGCATGCCCCCCGGGGTGTCCAGGACGGAGCCCGGTGGGGGGGTTTAAGCAAGCTCCTGGGTTTTAAGCAATTTACTTGTCCAAAACCATGCTTAAATTAATCATTTAAGTTACATCCTTAGAAGATTTAAATAACAAAATAATTTGCCCACATACCTGATTTTTTTGTAAATACTGCAGGGTCAGTTCAAATGCAGTTCAGACCCTGCAGCTTGTGCAACGACACGGCCAATTTATGCAATTTTTCTAACGGCCGCCAGGGTGTGCCAGAGCAATAAAGGTAAGAGTGAGACAGTCGGATTTTTAATGTGTTTGCTACGCAAGTGAAAAAGTGAAAGTGAATAAGTCAGAATTTCGAAAAATCACATCCCTGACAAATAGAAAAGACAAAAAAAAAAACATGGGGATGAGCATGAGGTCACTCTCCAGTACTCCCCCGACCACCATTCCTCCTATCTAATGGTTTGCGCTGAACTGTTTTGCTAAATGTAGGATAAAAGTAGATAGGCAAAGTAGAAAATAAAGCACAAGGCTTCTTTGAACTCAGTTGAGCATTGTCAACTTGATAGAGAAAATGTTTGACTTTGACTTTTTCAAGGAGACCTCAAACAACGCTACCTTGAAATCCTGAACATTGTTTTTTAAGAATAGAATTATTAAGGACGTTTTTAAAAGACTGACTCACATTTTTAATAACAGTTCTCTAAAAACGTTTACGGGGCGTTGAAAATGTCAACATAGACAAACGGATCTCTTCCTATGAGTAACAGTTCTGACCTAATCCCCCACCCCCTCGAGCGTTAAAAATGTTCCATTCATCTTAAACATGCAGGCTTTAAAAGGGTCCACCCTGCAGTCTAGTGGCATCGAGTGCCAATGCCCCAGATGCTGACCCAAATCTCTTTCAGTACAGTAAGATGATGAAACCCATTTCTCACATAACCTATTACACAGCAGAAACGCTGCAACACATTTCAAACTCCATCCCAAAAGGGACAGCTGATGCAGACACACCGGCTTCCCAAATTCTCGCCAGTCTGGAGTCAAAGTGGTTAAAGGCCGGTTATTTTCGGCCTGGGACCATGTCAATACAAAAAACCTTTTGTGTCAGAAATTATTTCTTCCCCAATATCATAGACCCCCCCGGGAATGTATTTTCCGACCCTCCTTATTCCCCACTGTACATCTTCAAAAATTATTTTGCACACACAAAAACATACAAATTCAAACTTTGCTGTGTTTGTGCTTATGATGATTTACGACTCTAGGATGCCTGTCAGCTATTGTTTTTTGTCACGGCATTAAAAAAATGGCAATATACTATTGGCTGAAATATTACCCACAATGTCTTTCTATCCCTTCATACTGGTCAGAATTTTGTGTGCTTCGCAAAGACTGTGCGAGTGAGCGATACAATACTGTATTTTTTTGTACTGACAATGAAACGGACGACTTGGACCTACTACTCGAGAAAATTGCTCAATTTGTGAATCTTGTATTTTTATCAACACTGAGACCTTAAAGAAGTCGGGATTAACCCTCACTAGTGTGTAGCCAGCCATCTGTCCTCTAAATCGCTTCCTTACACTGAAAGGAGAAGCCTTCTAATTTTGTTGTACTCTTGTATAATGACAAGGCGATTTATTCAACTGCAATTCTGTTTTCATTTGTAGATCTAGAATTTTTATTTTGTTAGAATCGTATAGTCTCAGTTGATAATAACGCCATCTTGAGGAAAGTTTACATGTCATTAAGTATAAGTTGTTCCCGGAAACAAAACAAGAACAGAAATGCACTTATCTTTTAAAAATCCTAAATCTCATCAAAATTGCAACACAGGTCTGAAAAACTGTTGATACAATTCTGTAATTTTTGTACTGTATTTATTGACCATGGGATCCCAAGGCTTGCTGTAATGCTGGAGGGTAGCAAAAACATGATAACCATAGAAACGAAGCTTGCGATTATCAAGGTATATGTAGAAAGCACACAGGCACTAAGTTTCCTTAACCAATAGACCGTCGGATCATTATTCAAAATGACGAGACGACTAAAATAAAGACATCTAAGGGCATGAAAATCCTCGCAAGTGGAAGTTTTAAAATTTCATTTTAAATATACTTTCCCATGATGCCTTTATTAATGTCTAATTTTTATTTAATCATACACACATATATAACATATAAGTAGTATTTTCTATATACTTTTCTGTAATTTTCACGTTTTTATCTGGGGTGCCAGGAGTTCGGAAGGAATTTGCTAATTACCATAGGTTTCCAACCTCCGCCATACAGCAGTTTCACTTTGCGACCCCCACCGTCAGAGCGCATTCATATCTTATCCCATGGTCTACTGTATGTATTAAAAACTGCCTTCAACTCTAAAGCTGTAACTTGCATTCTAAATATGCATCGAAAATCAAACCGTTCCAAAGCTGAAATAACGGACGAATGATGGCTGAGGAGCAGTTCAACACAATCATGGGTCTATAGGTACCAGAAGAAGGGGACGCCATTCTGGTCTATCACTTGGACGCTGCTAAGCGACAAGTCTGGTAAACAAAATTGTTCTACACGAGCGCTTGAGGGTGACTCAGTGGATGTGTGCGACTGGGTGTGATTGTTGCATCACGACACTGCTCAATCCCACGAGTTTTCCATGTCTTGTCTCTTGGGCTCTGGTGACTTGTGGTGTGATTTGAACTCTTCACTTAACACCGCGAGCTTTATCTTGAAACTATAATTCAAATGTAATCACTAGGGACTGTTATTTTGAAATATATCCGCAAAAGTGTTATTTTTAATAGAAAATAGAAATCTCCTGACCCTGTTTACCGCTAAAGAGTTGGTCTGTTTTTGTTTCCAGCGCTCCAAGGAAAAAAGATCAATGGCAACAGCTCAAGCACCCTCCATCAGGTAGCCTATATGAGCCTCTTATCTCCAGCCCCATAACGATTCCCCCACTGGGACCAGACTGGGCCCAGTAAGCCTACACATTAACGGCCATTTTAAGAAGCCGAGGCCTTCCAGTCATGTCGTTATGCTTCAATTAGAGGCATGCAGGTTAATCAATAATAGGTCTGGAGTAAATCATGTTTGACTTGATGTTATTACCTTTTTATATTAAAATGTAAGCATCTCTTTAGGACATATTATTTTAGATTAAGTAGGGCAAAAAATACACCATCCATCCATTACTCGCATCTTTGAGTCGCAAGGGCAGCCTGGGATTCCCTACTCACATCAATAAGAACCAGATGCCCAACCCACCTCAATTAACTATTCTCAACATGGAAGAGCAGGCAGTTACACAGATTCCCTCTCTGGGTTTCTTACCCTACAGAAACTCTGGACAGCCTGTAGATATAAAATCATTTTGGCAGGGGGGAAGCTTGGTCAATGAATCGAGAGCATCACCTCTTAGCAACTCAAAAGTGAAACACAACAGACATTGCACCATTCGACATCTAAATCTGCCATTTCATGCTGCTGCCCCCCTAATTATCTCCAAATGCTTGGACTCCTCTTGGGACAGACTCTCATCCCCGCTTAACAGTGGCTGATTGAAGACCACTATCTCTGTTTTAAAGGTCCTGAGTTACACCCCAACTACTTCACACTGAAATGTAAACTGCTCAAATTAGGGTTGCATATCATGACATGAAGAAGCAAACGGAACATTTCAGCTGCAAATAGCAAAGATGGAATTCTGGACTCCGTCAAGACGTCAGTGGTTTCTTTTACAAGTTGTCGACAAAAGTTAAGGACAAAATTGATTTAAAAAGGGGTATGGTGACAATATGAATTAATAATTACTGTCAATTTTTCAACAGCTAGCTAGGCCAGGTGTCACAAAACCTTTTGAAACCGAGAGATCTTTTTTAAAATTACTGATTAGTTCGAAGGGCAACCAGTTGGGTATACATTTGTAAAATAACTGATGTTATTAACAAATAACTATACTACTACCAGGTTGTAATTATTAGTAGTTTTTTCAAATAGGCTCAGTCAACCACTAAATCATACGCCTTATATACGGGCACTCAAGGATTTACATTTATAAATCATAGGCTAAATTCAAAAAGAAATTGTGGAGAATTTATCACGGACTTAAAGACACCGATCCTGTCAAAGACTTATCACAGTTAGAAATCAAATTTTATAGAAAATCAAAATAACCCATCACTGATGATCTATTTTTAGACCTGGTCAACAGGCTAGTCAAGTGTTCTTAGGAAACAACCTGGGCCCTGCGAGCACCAGGCGTCTTTGTGATACACATTTGTACTCTCAAGCGAGTCCATGCAGTATTTTTCAATAAAATACAAGACGCTATATAATGATCTTAAACAGTATCCAACAAATAAAGCTCCATAGTTTATTCTAAGTGATTTAGACAGTGGTCAGCAACCACCAGTCTGTGGATCGGCACCAGGTCGTTGAGTACTGGGCTGCACAGAAAGAAAACAAAGTTGCCTTATTTTTTGCTTATACAGTATTCCTTTTTTTTTACCCAGAACAAAACTGAAGTGTGTGTTACGCACAGGAGGTTTTAGAGTAGAATAATAATGTATTTGAGCAATGATTGAGCAGTCTACAAATATCACCGACAGTATTTACCCAGCATTGAATGCAACAGGAATCGAACCCGGACTGTGGCGGTGAGCGTGTTGATTCCTTATCTATCCCGACTGCAAGACCACTGGGAATATAGTTCATATAAGAAAATGCATTAGATCTTATCTTAAGATAACACAATTTTTACTCACAGTGCCACGTTGTAATGGAGCATCACGTGAAATAGTTCTGCTAAAATGTTGTACAACGTGGTACAGTTAGTAAAAAAAAGTGTTCTGATGAGATAATAATGGAAGACCTTTTTCTGTGTCATCTAGATCCCTAGTAGTCTAGTGCAAGGGTCTCCAATCTTTTTTAAGAAGTGAGATACAGTGGGACCTCGGTTATCGCGGTTAATGGGGACCAAAGCAGAAGCCGCACCGAAACCGCGCGCCGGGAAGCGAGAACGTCGCGCCGTGCTAGGGTCGTCGGCCGAGGGGGATTCCCCAGTTACGGGGGTCCCGCGCACGTCCGCCGCCTGTCGTCACGCTACTGGGGTTGTCGGACGAGCGGGCTCCCCCCAGTTAGCCCGATCACACACCTGATCATGAAAGTCTGCGAAGTAGCGACGCCCCTTCAAAAAAAAAATAAAAAAAAAATAATAATAATTAACCATTGCAGACCACGAAGCTCTGAAGCCGCGAACGTCGAACCGCGAAGTAACGAGGTCCCACTGTACTTTTCTTGACTAATTAGCGCAAAGGGCACCCAGTTTGATGTATATATTTCTAAAATAAACAGTTATTATCTGTTTATAATTTTTTTTGATTTGTTATTACCTATTTAAGTATTGGAATTGCGTTAAACAGACTCAGTAAATCAATTACAAAAAACAATTTTACTAGAAAATCACAATGACCTAGCACTGGTGAGCTATTTTTAGAACAAGTCTGTTGGCACTTCAGCTGTCCAAGGGGGTACACCGATACCTGAGGGTACCACATTGGAGACCCCTGGTCTAGTGAATATCATTATGGGTATTATTACTAATGTTATTGTTGGGCCCTGCCACGAAAATATTGTCAAGACATTGAACCGGTCCATGGTACAGAAAAGGTTGCTTTCGACATGATTACTTCCATGCAAAATGACAGATTAAGGCGAAACATGAAAATGAATGCAATACCTATAGTGTCCCATCATACGCAAGATCAAGTAAACCTGCATTAAACTTGCTGCAAGTGGGGGATGGTGACAAAACTGAAGTGGTGCCATGTTGTGCGTGTATGTTGGGGGTTGGAGGGTTCACATGTGGCGAGTGGAGACGTGACTAACTGTACCAAAGTGTAAAACGCTTTCTTGTCCTCTCACACTCGCCCTCTGGCTTTTCCACCCACACAAAAACAACAAGGGAGAAAGGTGTGTGTGTATGCGAGTATGCGTGTGTGTTCCTCTTTACCGGTTCCGTTCCTGAACGTCAAGGGTTAAGCTCCTGCCATTTTAACGCCACTGACGGATCAGACCATTAGGGTGTTACCTAACAAAATGGAAGCCTTTAACCCTTAATCTGCCGGACTGCCTGGGTGTGCTCTCTAGTGTGTGTGTGTGTGAGCAAGTCAGCGCCAGAGGACAACTCAAGTGACTGTGTTAGCATGTGTGTGCCTGAATACAATAACAAATCACGAATGCCGAGTGCCGTTCGCAAATGATCACAGAGAAAAAAAAGTGTTTCCCATCACCCACTTCTAAGTACATCCGTTTCAAAAGGTCAAACATTCTTCCAACAAACTTCTTTAGGGAAGGCACAAACCTAAACATATGTCATTACAAACTTCTGCACCACAATTGATTCTCACAATTAACAGAATCTATCTTATTGACGCCTAAATGACTGAAAAACAATAACTCCCCATCATTAAAAGGCCTGCCGGCCACCGTGATCTAAAGTTACAGTCAAATTGCTTTTTCTATAATCCTATAAAACCTGAAGCCTGAACCCGACTGAAGAACCAGGACACACGCAGACTGCTATCAGATTACAATTCTCAGGAATGGATGCAGGCAGGAAGTGACCAGAGGGCGCAAAAACAAAAATAATTATATATACACAATTTTTTTAAACTAAAAGTTACTCTAATATACGTCAAACCAGACAATGTGAAACACCATGATTTGAATTACACACAATGAAAAGCCTGAGTGCAGTCAGTCACAAGCAACAAGTGCTACTAAAAAGCACATTGACATTTTTGCCAATTTTAAGTTTGAAGAAAGTTATCATGGTATGACAAATGCATATTATGCTTCAATATGATAATATCCAAACAGAGATGTTGTAATTTTGTAATCATGTGTGGCCCTAAACCTCAATAGCTAATATTACTAAAAACGGTCCATCTTTTAGTGTATAAACTGCCCTGGTTCAGTAAAATGGCATTGGTATTACATCCGACATAATGTGCAGTGAACTGAAACTTGAAGAATAATTTAAACCATTTCAATTGTCTTGATTGAAAAAAAATTTGTTCCAGTAATGCTCCTGCAGGGAAACAAAGACTTTCTGATGAGAGGCTGTTTCAGGCAATACTGGTCATGCAGGTTGTGAAAAACAAAAAATATTATCTAGGGCAACAAATATATATATATATATATATATATATATGCTAACAGCAAATGAGGAAGTATCGAAATAAAAGATGTCAAAAAAAAGGGTAAATAATAAAGTCAAGTCATGTTTATTTGTACAGTATAGCCCTTTATCGCAAGGAGTCTAAAAGGGCTGCACAGACCACAGATTATTGCAAACTACAGACTACTTTTACACCATCCCCTGATATGAAATCTGTCTGATTGATTTAATGTGTTAATCCCTGGCGGAAAATGTTTCTAAAAACCCACTGAAAGTATGCAGATCAGTGTAAGGCAAAAAAATTGTCTTCATCCTAAAGACTGTAAAAGTGAAACAACCCGTACAAGTGAAACAGACAACTTGACCAAAACTGTGAACAGTCACTTCAAGACAATGGCTGAGGAAGCAAGTAAAGTGCAGTCCAAACGTGTTTAAGAAAACTGCACAAGGAGTTTGTATGAAGAACTGGGTAAATGAGAAATGGGTCAGTCAACCAAACACTGAGGACTTGCCTCAAGGCAATCCTGTTACTGATCGTGATCATGTGATGCAACGCAGCTTTAAAATGACCTGCTTACCAAAGATATCAAAATACCTTAGTTTGAATTGATAGAAAAAGCCGGCACAAGTTTTTCCTGTTCAGCTTTTCACAATGACAAGACGTTTTCTAAAAAACACATCTATGTTCAACTGCATTCCAAAATAATATAATATTTCGGGGGGTAAAAGACACAAAGTACATTTAATTGCAAGATCTGATTGGAAACTTAGTATTGCCAATATGCCCAATATGTAAAGCCATTTAAAAGCGCACAGAAACACAAATCAGGTCTTATTCTGACTAAGAGTGTTCCAATGGTAGGGTTAGTACTTTCATTTTATGATCACTTAGTCAGGTATAGGTATTCGACTAATCCGATTGTGAGCCTGTGAAATTTCCCTCATTTTATGCCCCAAGGACCCATGGGAGATGAATGATTGAATTGTCTGTTGTAAAAGATAACGTAGTGAAACTGAATGAGATTAGACATGGCACTCCAAGGAAAGCCCATAAAGAAAGACTTTAAACAGAAAAATAAGACAAAAGACTGTCAGTAAATAGGCAAAACAATATTTACAACGTAATGCTAAGAGCTAATGATTCGCACAAACTCTGGCTTACTCGCTCAAAAAGCCTCAGGTGTAATGTTTGATTTCTCAGGGACATTTACAATTCATCTTGACTCATGACTGCTTGCTCACATCATTCACTGTGAGTCATTTCCATAATAAGACCCTACCACGTGCAGATCCATAGTCCATTAAAAATTTTAACGCAACATGCCCCGATCGCTAGCTGTTGGTATGAAGTTCTCAGCACATGTGAAATGGAACCTCCTAAATCCAACGCCTTGAAGCTTATAAGATATCACTCAACACCAAAGACAATTTTAACAACGCAACTTGTCAGCTAGACCTAATTTAAGACAGCATTAAAGGATTTACTCTGTGTGTCTTTGGTAAGGGAGAAGACAAATTCCATAATCAGTTACCATGAAAAATGCAAACGCATTAAAACCATAACGATATACTACAGTTGCTCAGCGTTGGAGACGACCTTCTTTTGTCTTGGCAGTCACAGATCTCAAGGACAGAATTGATTAAACTCGAGTTTTGACGACACTTGTCAACAAAGGACTTAGGATTTATCATTTTTGCGCAGTCGATTTAAGTTGGTTTGTGCTGTTTGATTAGGAGAGAAGGTGCGTTGGATGTGTCAACTCGCACTTTATCTGTTAGGTGTGTTACTAAACGTAAATTTCAAAACCCAAACTACAGGTTTTTCCTTCACACTCTGGCAATGAACCAGAAATGTCTACTGACACATCCTGCAGCATTTGCTTTGTTTTGTGGCTAAGAAGTGTCAGGAGTTGCAGTATGATAATTTTTCTGCTCATAACTAAATCCCCCCACAATTCCTGAAGACCATCACCATACTAGACCTAATTCCTAACTCACCTCACAGTCCTTTGTTTTCTATTTTTTATACTCACTAAAAGGTATCGAAGAGAACTATTTAAGAGGTGAACAAAAACAGACACTTTAAATTGGAGCAGAAGTACAGACAATTAAGCATAACAATCAAGCATAGCAGCGATTAAATTGACATCAAAAGAATTTCCAATGACAAACAGATAAATAACAAAGGTTACTATGTTAAATCTGTATAAATAGGAATGGAAACCGAAGTGACTAAAAAGGTATGCAAGATGTTATATTTGTGTTGTTTAAATGGTTTAGGGTTTTAGTTATTAAGATGAACGCTTTTCAAACTGCGCGCCGCTAGCACTAGTAAGTTCAATTCTTTCAGCTGACCGTATTCGCTGCTCTTCAAATTGGTAATTTATAAATGAATTAATTTCCTAATTATTAAAAAAAAGCAAGAATATGCAGTTGCACCAAGATTAAAGCCACACTCATTTAACGCCTTACTTCCTGCTTGTCATTGAATTGTTAAAAATTAAGGCAGCTTGGTAGGCAAGTCCTTAACATGTCAGTTCTTCTCTTTGAAGTGAAGCTCAAGTTTTCCTCCATTAGCATGAAATGTTGTAATACATTTGAAAGTAGTGTATATACAACTAGAGTGTTGATAGCATCAGTGTGTCAAGGATGCTGCTAATAAAATGGTTTGAACCAAGGTAAAAAACAAACAAATTCGGTGAAAATGGACGGATCCAATATTTTTTGTTGGTTTATAGAAGGTGATCAAAGAGCAAGAGCAGACAAAGAAAAAAAATGATAAAGTGAACCTGCCAAAAATGAAGCATTACAGAACTTTATTTTTATATAGAAACAAAAATGGGCTCCATACATAAGTTACTCATTTAATATTTATCCTGTACATTTTTAGTGCTAGGAAAATGTAAGACAATGTGTCATGTTTGTAATTCTTTAGAAACAATATCCAAAATAAAAACATTCCCTGCTGATTTGCAATTGGCTTAACTTAAAGCCCTACTCTTTTTTCAGTTCAGAATCTTGTATGCTTTGTAAACATTTGGTGATGAAACACTATTTTTTTTTATTTGCTGTGGGTTCCTATGGGTCCTAGATGGAGAATCAAAGACATGAGAACCATCGGGAAAAAAACTTGAGTTTTGACGACACTTGTCAACAAAGGACTTAGGATTTATCATTTTTGCGCAGTTGATTTAAGTTGGTTTGTACTGTTTGATTAGGAGAGAAGGTGCGTTGGAAGTGTCAACTCGCACTTTATCTGTTAGGTGTGTTACTAAACATAAATTTCATCAGGACAATATTTTTTAAAAAGGAGGCTATTAACGCTGAAAAGTCTTTTATGGGCATGACAATCCTCACAAGTAGAAGTTTGAAAATAATTTTAATCAGTCTCCTTCCCCTCTGCATCCACCAATTACACCACTTGACCAGCTCAAGTGACGTTAGACCAAAGGTAAATATCATTTTTCCTTAACTCGTTGGGTGCCATATCTAGAAATCCGTTTTCAGAAGCATTTTCCGAGTACCAAAATGTTAAAATAAGGGTTTTTTTTTTGTTTTGTTTTCCTTAAACAGTTCTAAAGGCTTTGGCACAGCTGTTCACTCCGCTTCAACGCTGTGTGAATGATGTAAGTATGAAAAATCACCACTAGTTGGCAAGAATGGCTTTGATCAGGTCTTTTTTTTCTTGCATGACTCGATATGGCAGTTTATCGGCAGCCTATTTGCCGTGCATGCACAGTAAGGTAAGAAAAATTGAAGATTTAACTGCAGTGTAACAATTGAAAACTTTTGTATTTCTAAAAAAGATAACAAAGTGCCTATGAAATTGTTTGGATCAGGCGAGATGATGTTTAATGCACGTACGCGATTGTCATGAGGACCCTAATCATGCGATCACTTCACCATAAACATCGCAGGCTGAAAGGTTATCACAATGTTCATCCACCATTCATGCACAAGTTCAGTATTCTTGCAATTAATTTTATATTACGAGCAAAGTGCCCTTGTGCTTATGGAAAGCATGTTTAGATACGAAGTGTTAAAAATATATATTTAAAAAAAAAAAACCTAAGTAAAAGTTCTGCTCGAAATGCATCCTTTCATAAAAAGCCATTTTTCTCAAAGGTTTTGTTGAAAACGAATATATTCAAGAAACTGTTGTTTTCCACACAATGGTAATATGTTGAAACATACCTTTTTTCCCATGAAAGATGAGGGTTCAAGCTTTCTTTCGACTTATCCTATTCCTGGTAATGGTACTGAGCCAAATTTTCTGTAGGCCTTCAAAAATGATTCAAAATGGCAAAAATTGTCTGGCACTTCCCATTTGAGAGAAATGTCTGGCACTAAATGGGTTAAAGGAGCTGTACGGAATTTGGAACATTATTACTCACTGACGTCATCTACTGACTTGTGTTATCATTGCAGCCTCAGTCAGCTTGTTCATGATGCGTGTGAAAGTATGTGCGTTTCTTGAAAGCGCTCTGATAAACTCTTCTTTTATCATCTTTCTTGGGGTTTGGTTCTACTTAAAGCAGGCCTTTTCTTACACCGTTTTCATGCTCCATAGAAAACATAATATAAAAACTGCCAGAACAACCCACCCCTTTTCCTCCTACCTAATGTGTTCTACCCAAACAACTCCGCTAAAAAAGATAAAAGCAGATAGGCGCATTAGAAAATAAAGCGCTTTGGACTCCGTTGTGCATGGTTCACACAAACTTAAAAGAGAAAACATTTAACTTTCAACTTCTTGAGGTCACCTTGAACAACGCATTTTATAGCCTTGAATCAGAAAAGTCTCAAAGGGTGCACACACCTCAATTACACCATCCACTGATCTGAAACCTACACGAGGACAAGGAAGAACTCAAAACATCAGGTCCAAGGGCCTGTATGATGGCTCGAAATGCATTCACAGTGCAACAACCATGGTCCTTTTCCCTCAAGGACGAGAAAACAAAAGTATGAGGTCAACTTGACATGTATTTATAATGTTATCTAATCATATGCATGTATATCACACATAAGTATTCTCACGTAACCAACATTACACTTGTTTTGAACGCTGGCAAAAGTCTATTCCAAAATCTGGTTGTACTTTCTCTGCATTGCTGTTCAAAACTTTTTTTATTTGTGCCCTCAAATTGCTGTCATAACTTTATTTTTTTTTAATACAAGTTACAATACTTTTTTGTTTTATTGTAACGATTTATCTGGGATACCAAGGGTTCGAAACGCATGAATTAGTTACCATAGGCATCTCTATCCCCCGCTATACGGCAATTTAACTTTGCAACCCCCACTTCAGAATTGATTAGTTGCATATCCCGGGGGTTTACTGTACTCAACTGAAAAATATTGCACAATTGTACATGGTTGAGAATCACTGTTTAGACTACAATCCGTCTCGACCTACCACTAACGTGATGCGTCTTATCAACAACTGTCGTAAACCGGGAACCAACGTCGGGTATTGACTGCTCCTGACTTCAAAATTCAAATACCAAGGTAAATGTAAGTCATTATAGGGACAGCGTTCAAAGCAATGATGTAACGGCGGTTAGGTAGGCAGTTAATCCGCCGAGGACCCCCTCAAAACGAAGAGACGACACGGCCGAGGCAGGCGTCCACCATTACGCCTCCATAAAAGGCTTTTCACGCTTGAGCTAACATGACAAAGTTTGAAGCTCGGTGGGTTAACGGGAACGTGACAGCAATTTGAGGGCACCAATAAATACGTGTTTAACGGCAACGCAGAGGAAGTAGACGCCGTTTTGGGGTTCAACTTTTGCGTTGGCAACTTTATTAAAAAAAAAAAAAGCCATCTCGTGGCTTCCTAACAACAACCTGCCCCTCTGTTCGGTTTCTAACACCGCGGCTTACTTAAGCGCAAGCTAGTCATTAACAGCAACATTTTTTCTTAACAAATAACACACCGCTATACTGGGGGTTGGAACTAAAACTAGTGAAACTAGAACGGGTTTTGAAGGAATATTTAACTCGAGGTTCGTGTCCGAATAGCGATACACACGACAGACAATGAAGAGCTAAGCTAAGTTAGCCTGCTAATGAGGCTCATGCTAACTCTCTGGACACTTGCCTGCCCAGACGCCGTCGCTAATTTGATTCTTCACACGCACGCGCGTCCTTTGGACACTAAACCCGAAAAATCTCCCACTTTTTTGCCACAAAACCCTCGTAACCCATGCGGGACGCCATAACTTACTACTGGAGCATCCTTAATGAAGTTTCGCCAGGTGAAGTTTGGAGGGGTGTATATCCCGGAGAGTTGAACTGCGTTGAGGTGCGCGAACGGTTACCTTGCCCCGGATGATGCTAGGCTAACTAGCTAGCATCGTCGCAGAAAGTTCCCCGTGTCGCCGCGATGCGATTGTCAACAAAAATGTGCTTTAACTTCTTCCCGGGCACGGATTTAAAGGACTTACCGGGTCTAGCGGGTGCTCGCTTGAGTTCCCCCGTAGTTCTGAAGGTTTTGAGGTTGGTATTTTGTTCCCGGGTTGAAAAATAAAAAATAAAAAAATAGAAAATCCAGGGGAACCCCTTCTCCTCTGTCCGCTGCCACTCCGGTTGCTAATGTGTGCCACCGCCGGCGACGTCATGCAGCGTTCACTGACAACTAGGAAATGTTGGATTTCCGAACGCTCTGTTGGTGGGAAAAGCGCTCCTGTGTGGTTCTAGACTTTTAAACATAAACAAAGCGCGTGTGTGTCTTTTTTCTCAACAATGTTATTTATCAGTTCTTAAAATGCTCTTTGACCTGCTGCCATTCGACCCAAGGACCCACCATTCCATCCTGATCTAACAAAGTCAATTTTATTAAGTAAATCAATTTTGAGGCAATTGCCACTCAGAGTGAAATGAAAATGAAATGATCTGCATTTATATAGCGCTTTTCAAGTCAATGACTTCCCAAAGCGCTTTACAATGTGCTCCACATTTCCCAATAGCGGCCTTGCAGCCATGTAAGGCGCTAACCTGCTTATTGGGGGTTTTAGGGGTTCAGTGTCTTACCCAAGGACACTTCGACATGTAACACGGATGAGCCGGGATTCGAACTGGGATCCCTTGATCCCAAGACGAGCGCTCTACCTCCTGAGCTACTGCCGCCCCGTTGCTTTATAAAATGTTCATTTTACAATAAAACAAATAAATATCCTCATTTATTCCCACCCAACAACCGAAACACTTAACACAGACACACACAATGATTAAAATGCATTAAAATCCAAATAAATATTAATGGGACTAAAATAAGATAACGGCAAGGCACAGACTAACCATGTGAGGATAGGGATCCAAGGTTTATACATACTGATAGGAACCGCTGTAATGGTCTCTGGATTTTCAGCCAGTGAAACACACTCATCTCATCTCATCAGCCGTACCGCTTATCCTCATTAGGGTCGCGGGGTAAAACACACTCAACCAGTGTTAAACATGTGTATTCAAATTGTGTTCTTAATTTTGCACAATGTTGCCATTAATGTCAGGACACTATTTTCTTATGTACTTCCAACTTAGGCCAATCTACAAGCACTACATTGTTAATATTATTCATCCACCCTAAGTCTTTTTTTATCTTAGTTTTATTTTTTTGTCTTTTATTTTATGTTTATCTTGAAGTATCAGGTATAATCTTGTTGTAATCATTGTTATCAATGACAGTAAATACAATTATATCCTAGAAGCGATAAAAAAACCCTTCAAAAAAATCAAACATGCTCGTATACATTTGCGCCAGTTCGTTTATTATATAGGGGTCGATTAGAATTTTTTTAATAATGTCTTTGAAAATGTTTTTAGAGGTTGGTAACACAAATCTCCTAATCGCAGTCAATAAAATTCAGAATTGTGCCTGCAATCCAAATTTTAATTTGACTCCATATCGTCCTTTATTTGTCATCAGTGCGACCTCCAGTGGGCATTATTAGTAAACACAATTACCGGTACTTAAATTTGAAAAATACAGTATCCAAGCAGCGCCATTGTCACACCCATATTGATGTCATCTACGTCTTCAGAACTGTTTCTCATTTGAATTACTGTCCCTTAAATCGACATTCATACTCATTACTAAGACTTTGAAAATGTCTTTTAGGGAAAAACTAAATAAAAACGATCAATTAAAAGTCATATTTAAAAAAAAAGGTCTTGAGCCTTCTCTTGAAAATACTAAGGGTCCCTGCAGACCTGATGTCCGCCGGAAGACTGTTCCATAGGCGAGTACCAAAGTGGCTGAATGCTGGTTTTTGTCTTCACCCTAGGAACAGTCAACAAGCCATTGCCAGAGGACCTCAGGGACCGCAAGGGCTAATCTAATAAAAGCATATCAGACAGATAGGATGGCCCAAGACCATTAAAACATTCAAAAACTAGGAAAAGCATCTTAAAACTGATCCAGAAACGCACAGTGAGCCAATGCAGTGATTATTAAACTGGTGTACTGTCATCCTGGTCCCTGTAAGCACCTGCGCTGCTGAATTTTGTAAGAACTGCAAGCTAGCAATACTCTTTATAAGACCAGAGAGCAGGGCATTACAGTGATCTAAACAAGAATATATATAAAAGCATGCATTAGTACCTCTGTGTTTGTCTCAGAGATAAATGCGCAGATTCTGGCTATATTCTTTATATGATAAACAACTTTAGTTGAAAATAACGCCCACATTTTTAATGCAATCTAAAGGTCTAAAAACTTGTAGTTTTGGTAAAACCTTTTCTCTGACATTCAGGACCAATGAGTAAAACCTCCGTTTTGTCCTGGTTGAGCTGTGGAAGGTTCTCTGCCATCCATGACTTGATATCCGAAACGCATTTCAAAAGGGACTTGTGTCATCAAGAGACACGGCAATGTAGAGCTGGGTGTCATCAGCGTAACTATGGAAGTTGACACGCATGTCTCCTGATGACATCCCCAGGGGGAAACATGTACAGATTAAAAAGTACTGGGCCTAAAATTGAACCTTGGGGAACCCCACATGTAACTTCCATGGGTTGTGGAAGAACATGCATCCATACTAAAAAATGTCGGTCTGTGGGATGGAAACAAAAACGGTTTAAAACAGTACAAGAAATGCCCACTAGGTTTCTAAGTATGTTCAATAAAACATCACGATCTACTGTGTCAAAGGCAGCACTGAGATCCAGTAGCACCAGAACTGTGTTTATTAAAATCCATATTATATCTAATATTATTTAGACAAATTTAAAAGGACATTCCCTGCGATGTGGTTATTCCTTAAACCAGACTTTGCTTAAAAACGGTAGGTTGAACACTGGATGGTATTAAAAATGCTCGAGTCTAAATTGCTCTTCTTCAGATGGGGCCTCACCACCACAGTTTTAAAGGCGGCTGGTAAAACGGCTGTCCGAAGAGAGCAATTGACTATATTTAAAATATGATTCTCCAAAGAATCCATAAAATGACTTTAATAGAGATGTATCAATTGGATCTTGAAGGCAAGTTGTTGGGTTGACTTGGGAGAAAACTCAACCAAGTGTCCTTGCCTTATCCAAGGCAAAACCTTCCTGTGTTTCTTCAGGTCAAAATTACTTGTCCAGCAATTGTAGATTTTCCATTCTGAGGGGCTAAAACGCTGGACCTAATTTTAGTCATTTTACTTCTGAAGCATTAGTTAAAAGTAAAAAATTCAAAGGTCAAGAAAAATAATTTGGGGTTATTTTTATTGTCAAAAATAAGATTTGAAGGACATTATTCTATCCTCTTTGAGTGTTTTGTTGTAGGTTCTGATTTGTTGAAAGAATGTTTCCCTGTGTACTGGATCATAATTTTTTCTCCACCTTCTTTCATTCCGTTTTTCCATAAAAGGTTTAGATTTCCTAGTTATTGTTTTGATAACTAGTGGAGCTACGTGATCAAGTGCTGATTTTAGATTCCTGATCAAATTATCAACAATAGATGTTAAGATCTCGGCAGGTGACCTTTAAAAACTCGATAACATTTTCAGCCACTTCAGGAGTTGGGTATAGTTTCCTCGCTGATCTCACTGAGGCTACCTGGTGAATCGAAGCACTGATGTTAAAAAAGACACACAAGTGGTCGGACACAGCCAGATTGACAATGGAGGACACACTCGCGCTCTTCCCATACATAACTACGAGATCAAGTGTGCATCATCTGTTGTATGTTGGCAATGTGACGTGCGGTTTAAAATATACGTAGTTCGAAAGGTTTTGTCTAAACGTATATTAAAATCACCAGCAATTAAAATTTGATCTAGAAGTGGTTGTGTGGGGAGGTCTATAAAGAGTTATACAGAGAATGGTGGGACTGCTAAACATTAAAAGCATTAAAAATGACTTCTTTTGTTTTGAAGGTTTTCAAATTTGATGCAGTCCCGCCTCTTCTCCTTTCCTCCCTAAGCGAAATTAAAACGCTAAAATTTGGTTCGGCAGGCCTCTTTGAAAACTAACGGGGCATCTGTTCCAACCCAAGTTTTCTGTTAAAAGAATCGCTTCCAGGCAGTTATCTAAAATTAAATCGTTAATGATAAAAGTAGGGCTGCAACTAACGATTCATTTCATAATCAATCGATTATTTTTTTGATTAATCGACGTATCATAATTTCTAATTTTCCTCCTACTTATTCAAAGTTCTGGGACAGATAGACGATAGTGCACAAAACAAAATATTCTATCATATAAAACAATACAAAAAATTATAAATGTTTGTTAAATAACTTGATAATTAAAAAACAATGTGCAGTGTTTTTAATAATCACAACATTCTGTTCCATGGTTATCATATTTTCACTTCTCCGTTTAGCAAGTCTTGGGACCAAATACAGTCCAAAAAATACAATATTGTTTGGCAGTCTCTATAAAGCACACACGATTCTTAACTGAATAAAGAAAAATGCATTGTATTTTCATTATGCTGTGAAACAAACCAGACATTTATGTGATGTTGACCAATAGCAAACAGGCATTTTAGAGATGTAATTCATCATAGGCACACTAAATATGTTGTTGTTGAGGTCTTATAGTGAGGAAAATGTCATAACTAGGGGTCAAAAATCATCTTATTCCAAACCGTAAAGTGAAAAGGTCATAAGGCGAGAAAGAGGTCTAATCGCAGAGGTAAATGGTCTGCATTTATATAGCGCTTTTATAGTCACTGAAGACCTACCAAAAGGCTTTACAAAGTGCTTCTCACTAACCCATTCACACACATACCCACACACTGCTAGTGGCGTTAGCCATGCAAGTGTCTTTCCCAAGGACACTTCGACATTTAACCCGGAGGAGCTGGGAATCGAACCTGCGCCCTCAGCTCTACCCCCTGAGCTGCTGTTTATCTCAACAATCTTACCAATTATGCAACACTAACACACACTGCAAAGCTCAAAATTCCTACTTTGGAGTCTCTGTTCCATCTACTTTTCAGCTAAACAACTCAGCAATAAAAAGTTGTTTCATATTTTTTTATTGGAAAAATTATTGAAAACATCATGAGCAATAAAAACAAATTCATCAATAGAGAATAACTAGTACTCACATTTGAATCTGTGTCCTTAATCTAGTGTCTTAGATAGCAAGCGTTGAAATCCTAACACATAGGGCTAAAATATGTGACACTTTACTAAACC
Source organism: Urocampus carinirostris (assembly GCF_059441175.1). NCBI lineage: Eukaryota > Metazoa > Chordata > Actinopteri > Syngnathiformes > Syngnathidae > Urocampus > Urocampus carinirostris. The sequence goes on from NC_142360.1 coordinate 4,754,668, forward strand.
AATTCATAAATAAAAGGTCTGGTGAATAGTGAGAAAGGACACAACTGAGTACAACTAATCAGGACAAAATAGTGACAAAGAAATATCTACGTAGAAAAAAAAGAAAAATCTTGAGATAATGGTTAACTAAAAAAAAGAACACAATTTGTAAAAATTAATATATTATTGGGATGAGGGTTAAGATGACAAAATGAACCAAACAAATCTGCATGGATCTCATATCCATACACAATGAACACTGATCTTTTATAAGAAATCACATCCTAACTTTTATCAGCAAAAAAAAAAAGAAAAAAAGGGATATTCCACCCAGTTGATTATTTTGTGTGAAAATATTTTACAAGAGGTCTTTTTGCGTTTCTATTATGGATTTTGTGCAAAAAATATCAACCAAGTAGATCTTACTGGCAAACCCAGGTTGGAAACCAATATACAAAGAATCCAACATCAGTAACTTCCATGCAAATGAAAACCGGTTCATACGACAACAAAATGAAGAATATTTAACAACAGATACAAAAATATGAATAAATTACTTTTTTTTCTACATCTTTACTACCTTCCTGTTCGTCTAACGGTCTTCATTAGAAATAAAAAGTGACAAATATAGAAGAGGTCTCACAATGTTTTAAAGTAGGGGTGAGCAATGTTTGTATTGTTTGACTAAATATATGTATGAAAAGAACATTTGATATTGCTTTTGTAAATAAAACCCCCTATAGTGTACACTAACCATTTATATGCCAATTTATGACTCATTGGGTTTCCTTTGAGTCTCTTGAGGGTTTGCAAAGTTTTGATAATAATACTGCTATTTTTGTTAAGCAATACATTAATAAGGGACTATAACCTAGCTAACTTTCATGCCCTCATGGCTCCAGGTGACAAACTTCATGGTAATTGTTTTTACAACAAATGAAAACTGATCGCATTGTCTGAGGAAATTGATAGAGTTGCTAACATTTGACGAGAGAAAAAAATGGTGATACGAAATCTTTAGACTACATTTGTCGTAATAATGTACCAGCCTCCTCACGCATACATACACTCACACTCATACATACAAACAGGCCTCCTCATAGCAGGCTTGCAAGGCTGGTGGTAGGACCGTTCTGTGCTTGGATTTGGACAGGGGGTGGGCCGTCAGTCCACTAGAAAAAAACAAAACAAAAAGAGTTAAGTCACGTTAGCATCGTAGAACCATCCGTGAAAACAGTTGTTGTCTGGATTGTTGACATTTTTTGTTGTCGCTGTCAACGCTTCGAGCGGGTATGTCAAATATTTCACGTACACTGATAAGGTTGTGCTCAGGGAGGCTGCAAGCAGCTATGTGATCCTGGAGCAACTGCTGAGAGAAGTTCTGGTGCATTTGGGCGGCTTCGTGAGCATCCATGGGGTTCCCGAGTGCCTTGTTCAAATCTATAAGTAAAAACATGTACAAATGTATGGTTGCCTTTACAGCTCATACGATGTCCATGTCTTCTAAAGGCAAAAACACATACATTTAAGTGAAAGTGTGTATGCATTTACAAGTAGAGAACATTGTAGTTTAGAATGCCACTAACAGGCTTTCTTTACATGGAGCCGGTTACAGTAATCATAGCGCCTAGCAACGAGTCATAGCGAAGTGGCAAAAACAACTGTCTAGAGAAGGAAACTGTGGATGGAGCTGGGGTAAGGTTTGGTTTTTGAAAATGTCTGAACTACAGGACTCAGCAACCATGCTAAGCTGCGGAAGGTAAGTAGGTATTGAGTGCTATAAACACCACCGGGACAAGCTGCCTCCGTAAAATGATGATTTGAGTTTTCGTAGTAGTACAAATCCTGCCTAACATGTCTTCATTTCATTATATCCTATTTTGAACCTAATTAATAAACACAGTACACAAAGATTGCAAATAAAATGTATTGGTATTTTATGTTAATGAAAATGAAGACAATCTAGAATCTTGAATCTCAAGTTTTGTACCAATAAGATTACATATTTCTAAATCTAAGGGTCCTTAAAAAAATCATGTGAATGGCATAGCCAATATGTTTTGCTTATCCATTGAATCAATAGTGTTTTATTTTGATGAATTATTTTTACACCACCGGGAGTTACTACATAATACACAATGGGGCTTAAAATATGAAATAGGTACCTTTCAACAGCGCAGAGGACCAAAGCTGCACAGACATGTCAGGAATCTTGCTGGCCAACTGCATGGCAGGTACTACCATGTTGTTGCTTTCCTGAAAGGGGAAAAAAATCATACCATTAGCCACAATTAAACCTTGGAATAGTTAAAACATTTAAAACTGGTAACATTCAGATGAGTAATTCCCTCTTACCCTATGATTGCCCAGGACATAGAAAATGTGGCCCAGTAGAACCAGAGAGCAAGCAGTCAGTCGGTTCAGATCCTCTGCATTAGACATCTTCAGCGTTTCTCTCAAGAAGCGCCTGAAACGAGTAAAGAATCATTGGGTTGAGTCACCAGAAGTTTGCAAGAAAAATATATATCCTCCTACTTGGCTTCATTATAGCGGCCTTGGAAGAAGGACAGCAGTCCCCGGATGTAGAAAGCAGCGGCGCGAAGGCAGTGTGAGCTGACCAGGAGATAAAGATGTTATGATAGCTGCATTATGGTTAGCAAAAAAAAACAACAACAATTGTATATACAACCAATCTGATAATATTTGGATGGAATATTAATCCCTCTTAAAGAAATTCGGAGTCATCCTACCTGACTGGGAAGTTGTGGTCTGGGTTTATTCTTTCCAGGAGGCTGTACAACTAGGGTAAAAAGAAGGTCAGTTAGAATGTTTGCCATGGATGATTAAAATCATTTTTTAGAGCACTCTCTAGTGGACAAAAGGTCATACTGCTAAATTGTCTCAATTTGGGCTGTTATGAAGCAAGTTGCAGCACGGTGGCGCAGTCGTTAGCGCGTATCTGGCACAGTTCTGAGGTCATGAGATTGAACCTCCTGTGTGGAGTTTGCATGTTCTCCCCGTGCTTGCGTGGGTTTCCTCCGGGCACTCCGGTTTCCTCCCACATTCCAAAAACATGCATGTCAGGTTAATTGGATGGTCCAAATTGTCCCTAGGTGTGATTCAGCAAGTGAGTTGTCTGTCTCTGCGTGCACTGCGACTGGCTGGCAACCAGTTCAGGGTGTCCCCTGCCCACTGCCCGAAGATAGCTGGGAGGGGCTCCAGCACCCCCGCGACCCTACTGAGGATAAGCGGTGCAGATAATGGTTGGATGGATGGATGGATGGATGAAGCAAGTTAATATGACCTCTAAGCTCTTTGTTACATGTGGCATTCCACAAGGCGCAGTACTTGGTTCCCTTCTTTTCTGCATTTATATGCTTCCGTTTGGTGACATTATTCGCAAGTACAGTGGAACCTCGGTTTTCGAACGCATCTCAGTTCGAAAAAATCGGAGTCCGACCAAAAATTTCGAGAAATTCTTGCTTCGCTTCGCTGTTCGGTCAAAAAAATCGGAGTTCGAACGCCGGTAATGCGTGAGTGGGTACGCTAGGGTGCGATGCTGAGCGGCGTACGGGTGTAGATCGCTCTTTTCTTGACCAACTGTTATCGCGTGCAGACGTGCTTCGTTTTGCTTTCGCTTTTAATATAGGCGTACCAAGTGTTTTAGCCCCTAATTATGCCGCCGAAGAAAGTCAGTGCAAGCAGCAAAGTTGCTACAGGTGAAAAAAGAAAAGTAGTGCGTACAACTATTGCATTTAAGAAATAAATAGTAGCAAAATATGAAGGAGGTGGAGTGTCTGATCTTGCTAGAGAATACCCCACCGTCCACCTGCGCCTTCTGCTGACCACCACAAAGGTAAGAAATCCTATTCATAATTATTTTCTTTATCCTTTTTTTTATTTTTACACGTTCATGTTAGCGTAATCTTTCGTACGGAAGATTATGATAACGCGAACGTACGATTAGCCTGGGTTAGCTTTATGTTTACGTTAAACATTCAGGTAAACTCTCAGGGTGTTGGAACGGAGCCAAACATTGAGGGTGTTGGAACGGAGCCCCGTCTCCAATGAACCGCTCACCACTTGTTGTGGAGACCCGGGTGCTAAATGACTTGTAAACGACCTGATTTTTTTATTTTTACACGTTCATGTTAGCGTAATCTTTCGTACGGAAGATTACGATAACGCAGACGTGCGATTAGCCTGGGTTAGCTTTATGTTTACGTTAAACATTCAAGGTAAACATTCAGGGTGTTGGAACGGATTAAAACGATTTACATTATTTTTAATGGGAAAAATGATTTCGGTGATCGAACAAATCGGTTTTCAAACAGGGTTCTGGAACGGATTATGGTCGAGAACCGAGGTTCCACTGTATAATATCAGTTTCCATTGCTATGAAGATGACACTCAACAGTATCTTTCAATGAGGGAATATGTCTTATTTAATTGTGGAAATTTGGAGGCCTGGGTCGCTGTGATAAGAAGATGGATGTCACTTAACTTATTGCACCTCAACCCTGAGAAGACTAAAATTTTAATTATTGGTGCAACTAAATGTCGTTACCCGTTCTCAAACACTGCTCTGAACATTGACAAATATAATATCACCCAGAGTGACTCAGTCAAAAATATAGGTGTCAAATTTAATCGTTACACGTTAAGAATAATACTGGAACAGCTTTTTGCCATTTCTGCAACATTGCAAAAATTCGACCTATGCTGTGATTTTATTTTATGCTTTTGTCACCTCCCATTTCGATTTACTACTCTGGTCTCCCAAAGTCTAGCATCAAATGCCTGCATCTGGTACAAAATGATGCAGCAAGGCCTTTAACTAAGACAGGACAGTGTGATCACATTACCCCAATTTTGGCTTACCGGCGTTGACTACCTCTCAGTTTATGATGTGATTTTAAGAATCTGTTGGTATTATACAAAATTATGCATGGACTTGGCCCCACATATCTTTCAGATTTGATTTCCCTTGATTTTCCTGTTCAGAGCCTTCTCTCTGAAAATGCTGGCCTACTAGTGACCTCAAGAGCCAAGAGGAAATCCACAGGTTGGAGAGCCTTCTAATTCGAGCCCCGGTGCTGAGGAATGCTCTACTCTCTGAGATTTGAGATGCAACCTCAGTGGAACGGTTTTCAAATCTAGGCTTAAAACACTTACATTCTATAGCTTATAAATGATCTAGATTACAGGTTGTGTGTATTGTTTGTTGATACCCTTGCAACATCCATTGCAGTCTGATCATGCTGGTTTTTTAGTTTCCTCATGCTGAGGTTTTAAGTTTTTCCTAGGCCTCATGTAGGTTTTAGATCAGATGGCATAATAATCTTTAGTCTGTACAGCCCTTTGAGACCTAATGTAATTAAGGGCTATACAAATAAAAATGACTTGACATTTACTCAAAAAAATATATAAAAGACTACACAAAACGACACAAAATAAGAACAAGTGCTCAGTACTTTAAATATACTCTCATAGTCAGACCTCTTGGTGTCTGTTCCCTTCCCGAATGTAAACGCTGGCCAAATTGGTCACAATGTAGGTCCATAGCTCCTGATGTGTGGTTAGCTGCAAAAACAGAACACAGATTTCAGTCAGCGCGAGCAGCCCAGAAGCAGTGCGGAAAAGGTGACATACTCACCCGCAAAGCTGCTGTAAACTGTGCCTCTGCATTATCCATGCAGTTGACTGAGATACAGTAGAGGCCCTGAAGATGTGGAAAAAAAATTAATAACACAAATTTTCTAAAGGAAAGTAGATATACAGTAGACCATAGGATACAGTGTCCCAGTCATGAGGTGGAATAAGATGTTCTTTGAGACCCCTTTTAACAGCATTTTCACCACTGAATTACATCAACAAAAAATATTTTGCAAGCCCTATAACATGTAAAATTCAATTAATGTGACTCCAAGGTCTGTTATTGGCCATTTTCCTATAAGACACTTGTCTACTATTGATTGGTGTCAGGGCATCATGAAGATGCAGATATGCTAATGGATGAAATTCCCCCCACATTGCTCTAGATCGATCTCGATCTCTCAATCTCTCTCTCAGAATCATAACAAACATCAATTTGTAAAGCTATGGGTCCCAAGATTTACAGTAATGCTAAAGGGATAAGCAGGAAGATGCCAACAATTGAAATAAAGCTTGAGATCATTAAAAAAATTACGAAGAAGGCACACGGATCGTTATCATTCAACAGTTGAGACAGTTATTAAGAATAGGGAGGCAATTAGTCTGCTTAAAATAAGTCTTCTAAGGGCATGACAATCCTCAAAAGGGGAGGTTTCCCAAACTGCATCCACCCGCTACTACACTGGACTAGCTGAAGTCACATCACACCAAAGGTAATTTTTTTCATTGCAAATACCGTATATTTGTTCGTAGTTATTCAATCATACACACATACTGGACTGTCTCAGAAAATAAGAATATTGTGATAAAGTTCTTTATTTTCTGTAATGCAATTAAAAAAACAAAAATAGATAGATAGATAGATAGATACTTTATTCATCCCCGAAGGGAAATTCACTTTTCCAGCAGCATCCCTAAGCTGAGAACAATCGAAAATAACTGAGAACAATCGAAAATAACACGGGAGCTGCTGGAGTGGCTGCCATTCGTGACGGCGCCGGAGAAACGATTCAATTTGAATCATGTACAAACAAATGTCATACATTCTGGATTCATTACACATCAACTGAACTATTTCAAGCCTTTTATTATTTTAATATTGCTGAATTTGGCTTACAGCTTAAGAAAACTCAAAAATCCTATCTCAAAATATTAGAATACTTCCTCAGACCAAGTAAAAAAAATAATTTTATAACAGCAAAACTAAATCAAACATTTGAAAATATCCATTGATGCACTCAGTACTTGGTTGGGAATCCTTTTGCACGGATTACTGCATCAATCCGGCGTGGCATGGAGGCAATCAGCCTGTGGCATTGCTGAGGTGTTATTGATGCCCAGGATGCTTCGATAGCGGCCTTCAGCTCATTTGCATTTGTAGGTCTGGTGTCTTTCATCTTCTTCTTAACTATACCCCACAAATTCTCGATGGGGTTCAGGTCAGGGGAAATAGCAGGCCAATCAAGGACAGTGATGCCATGGTCAGTGCACCAGTTACTGGTGGTTTTGGCACTGTGGGCAGGTGCCAGATCATGCTGGAAAATGAAATCCTCATCTCCATAGAGCTTTTCAGCAGATGGAAGCATGTAGTGCTCTAAAATCTCTTGGTACACAGTTGCATTTACTCTGGACTTGATGAAACACAGTGGACCAACACCAGCAGCTGACATGGCTCCCCAAACCATTGCTGACTGTGGGAACTTCACACTGGATTTCAAGCAACTTGGATTTTGCTCTTCTCCAGCCTTTCTCCAGACTCTGGCGCCTTGACTTCCAAATGAAATGCAAAACTTGCTTTCGTCTGAAAAGAGGACTTTGGACCACTCTGCAACTGTCCAGTGCTTCTTCTCCATAGCCCAAGTCAGACGCTTCTTCCGTTGTCTTGAGTTCAGAAGTGGCTTGACCATGGGAATACGGCTATTGTAGCCCATTTCCCGGACACGTCTGTGAACTGTGGCTTTTGATACCTGGACTCCAGCTTCAGCCCACTGTCTTTTGAAGCTCCCTCAAATTCTGGAAGCGGCTCTTCTTCACAATTTTGTTAAGGCTGCGGTCATCTCTCTTGGTTGTGCAGCGTTTCCGGCCACACTTTTCCCTTCCAACAGACTTTTTGTGGATATGCTTTGAAACTGCACTCTGTGAACAGCCTGCTCTTTGAGAAATTTCTTTTTGTGTCTTACCCTCCTGATGTAGGGTATCAATGATGGTCCTCTGGACAGCAGTCAGATCAGCAGTGATTTAGTTTACTGAACCAAGCTGAGTGTTTTTAAGGCTCAGGAAACCCTCGCAAGGTGTTTCGAGTTAATTAGATGATTCAGGTTATTAGTTGAATAGCCTACTTGTATACTTTTTCATGATATTCTAATATTTTGAGATAGGATTTTTGAGTTTTCTTAAGCTGTAAGCCAAATTCAGCAATATTAAAATAATAAAAGGCTTGAAATAGTTCAGTTGATGTGTAATGAATCCAGAATGTATGACATTTTTGTTTTTTTAATTGCATTACAGATAATAAAGAACTTTATCACAATATTCTAATTTTCTGAGACAGTCCAGTATATTATATTTAAGTGTAATTAAGTTATTGTATACTATTTTGTCATTGTGCTGTTGTCATTGTACTAGGGGGTAAGAACGCTAATTACTATAAGTTTCTATCCCCCGCCATGCAGTAATTTCATTTTTCAACCCCTACCTCAGAACAGATTGTTATAATTGGGGTCTCCTATAATTAAAAAAAATTAAATATGTTATACTCACTAATAAAGTGTGGAGCTGGGCAGCATGGTTAGTGAATAACCTGGGGGATTGTTGGCAAAGCTGACACACCTGTGAGATCTGATAAGCAAAGCATTGGAATGTGTTAATATTACAATGATAAACCAAAATATAATTATGTAAATATATGATTGATACCTCCTGTAGAGCAGTGGCCTTGTGCCCTGTGACCAGCCTGCACATGATAATGTGTTCCAGTAGAATGACTTGAAAGGTAGAAAGGATGGGGCTGCAGTCTAACACTATCAACAGAAATGAAGAGTGTCAAGAGGGGCCCTCCAAGCAATTGTTTATAAAAATATCAAAAGGTACACTCTTTACTTTTTAATTTTTCTAGTTGCATTAGCGCCTTGTCTGTGTACTTCTGTGCTTTCTCCAGGTAACCCGCTTGCATGGAGTGCATCACAGTAACCTGTCGCAAAAAATGTGATTGCATTAGGTCCATCAGGTGTCGGGAATTAAAAACAAGAATAATTTCAAACATTTAGGATTTTGATTATTCAAATAAATTGGAGAATTATTTTCCTTATTTCTCCCATAACATAATATTTTGGTCATTTTGGGGGATATGTTTGTTATTTCAATCCATTTTGTTCTATTTTTCTGGTACAGTTTTACAGCAGGAAAATAAGTCCTCTTATTTTAAGTATTATTTTTCTTTCCTTTAAAAAAAAAAAAAAAAATCAAAAGAGGAAAAAATACGTATAATATTTTGTGAAACAGCAAATAGGAGATATTTTTTCTTGTTTAAAGATGTTTTTCAACCACAATAAGAGAACTAATGTAGAGTTGAATAAAATCAATTTGCTCATTTAACCGTTTACAGGACCTCTAAAATTTGCCTAAAATCCCAATCCAAGACGTACGCAAAGTAAAATGGATGTTGTTCTTTAACCGTTTAGAGAATATGGTTTTGGTCCCTTTTAAAAGGTAACACTGTGAAGTTTTGGCCCCAACTGAGATAATCACTGCAAGTACGACTAACATTAAGTAATCGGAGTTGGAACACACAAAATTAGACGGTTTTTATTCTGGCCTGAATTTGTTTTTTGCAAACAAATGCCTTCAAAAGAGTGTAGCATGTTAGCTTGAAATCAGTGAGAAAATAACTCGAAGCGTTACTTAGTACCGTGTCAAATCTGATAGCAATATGAAAAATTAAACACTGCATTTCACACATTTTTCTAAGGGTAGGATCAGGCGTTTCCAAAAGTGGCCATTTGGTGATTACCAGTTTACAACAAGTCAAGTCACATTTATTATTATTATTATTTTATTTTTTTAAACCTTCGCAACTGGGTATTTTACTCTGACAATTTTTTAGACATTTTCAAAGTATTGTAAATGTTTGACATGAATTAATGATTGTGCACACTTGCCCGCAATAATGGCGCGTGAAAATGACGTTTGGCTTTGCGCTTACCTTAGGCTCAGATTTGAATTCACACCGTAAATGTGTACATATTTAGGTTGGGAATTCATTGGCTAACCAATGTGTTAAATTGGACTATTAGCTTAAGATTTTTGAAGCCGAATTAGCCATGACGATTTTTTCAAAACAGGTTTTTTTATAGGTTTTCACAGCCCAAGGACCGTTAAAAGAAAAAGCTTGCAATTGGCCAAGGGCGGTGTCAATCAAAAGGTCAGAGGCTTACGGATGTATTGAAAATAATCTGACAAATCTGTTTATTTCTAAAGGGGAGTAATGAAGACAAAAAAATGGATACAACGAACATCGTCAAACATTGCAGGAATGCTTTTAAGCGGATTTTTTAAAATCTGTCTGCATTATTGTGTGTTGGAGTTAATATCTTTCATGGTTGGATTCAATGGACATTTATGAATATAACCACACCATATTTGCGGGGAATCGTATCATGAGCCGACTTCCAGGAAACGTTGCAGGCAAGCTATGCTGGCTTTATAGTTTTCGGGTATCTTGTTTCAGACTGATCGTAATGTTTCTGTGATTAATATTTTTTGAAATGGTCATTATATCTTGAATCTCAAGAGTTTAAGCTTTTCAATGATTGATGGCATGACGTATTTCAGTGACTGATGACTTTGTGAAGACACAACTTTGGTTACGGTGTCCGTTGAAACGTTAAGGGGTATGTATTACTTTTCTCATTTGCTAAATTTTTACCATATTTTTTTTAGGGATTATTCGAATTTATATATATATATATATATATATATATATATATATATGCCAAAAAAGGTAATTCTGGTTGGAATTTCTTTTTCTTTCTTTTTCTATTGTTTTCCTTATTACTTTTTTTTACAAAATTATAATAGTAGCCATCGAATTAATAATATTTTCTTGGGTAGTATTTTTCCCCCCCTACGTGCTGTTTTTGTAACATGTTTTTGCAGTTATAATTAAAATTTTCTAAATCATCTGATCTTCTGGCCGGCTGAGAATTGTTCTGATTTTGTATCCCTTTAATTGGGAATTATTTGCCTTTGTCCTATTTTTACCATGTTTTTACTTGTTTTTCTAGTATATTTTTGCCAAAGCAGATCATTTTGGTAATATTAAAGAATAGTTCTCTATATTTTTCTTTATTTCGTGCTCGAGCAAAATAAGAAAAAAATATTCTTTAAATTTAACAATATTTTTTAATACATTAAATCATTTTCCCATTTTAATGTTGTTTTTTTTCCTTTTTGCCTTTTATTTATTAACTTAAATAAAATAAAATAAAATCATAACTTAAAATGAAGAAAATTATCTGATCTTGGCGATAGCTGATAAAGTTCAGATTTTACCAATTATTTTATTTTTGGTGAAAAAACATTTATGTAAATACATTATAGCGATGAATAAAGACTTTAAATCCCAAACCAATAAAAATGGAAACTACAAAGCATCAATCCATTAAGTCAACACCGTATACACTACCATTCAAAAGTTTGGGGTCACCCAGAAAATGTGTTTTCCATGAAGTGGCACTCATTTTATTACATGGTTCCTTACAACTTAAGGCAAGTTAAAGTCAAGACTTTTTAATGCCTTTTGAAATAAAATTTAAGACTAAGCCGACAAAAAAAAGCACAAAATTGAAACAAAACAAAGAAACACCACATGAATTAGAGGCAATTATGAACAAATGTTTTTTTATTGAATTTTTTTTGTCCAGTTGAAAACCTTCCGTCTGAAAAACATAGCACTCTACAAAGTTTTAGCCATGGAAAACAAGAAATCAAATGGATGTTTACAGTAATCATATATGCATCGGCTCGCTACAGTTTAACTGTACGGGTCAGGTGTATCGACATTTCGTTCTGTGTGCATTGTTACAAAGAATGACAATACAAGTAAATTATTATTATTATTATTATTATATCCTTAATCAAAACTGGAAGATAACTACCAATTCTTAAGAACTCTTCTGCAACAATTACGTTTACTAAATCTTTTTAGTTCTAACAAATATAAATCTTGTTAGTGTTCATATTTTTACGACTTTCTAAAATTGGATTTAAGACATTTTAATGCCAATTAAGGGCTTATTTTTGGAATAATGAGTTGAATGCCTTTTAAGACTTTTTAGGGATCCGCGGGAACCCTCTATTAATCAATTGAATAAAAAGTGTAGTCGAGACATTGAAAAGGTTAGAAATAATTATTTTTATCTGACAAAAATAATTTTATCTTTCAATTTTTGTGTTTGTCTAAGAATGTCATTTTACAAGGGGCCGCAAACGTTTGAACAGTAGTGTAAGTCTGTATTCAAGAATCAAGAAAGCATGCAACACTTACCAAATAGACAAGGACACACATGTGCTCTTTAGGAAGCCAATGAAAGAGGTCAGCGGGGTTGCTGGGAAGAATCTCGTCATCGTGGAGTGTGGAGATAGTCTGGATGCACTGCTGCAGTTGCTTCAAGCATGGTTTTACACTCTTCACCTGAGAAACAAGAAATGTGATTTGACAACAATGTAACACTTTGAAATGTGACCACACAGTATATGAGAGACACTGTCCCAACCGAACCTGTCCAGCATCCAGATAGTGTGTGACCTGCAGGACCAGGAAAAAGACCCTGAGGGATTCCTTCTGGATAGGATTTCCCTGCCAGTTTTCCACAATGGTTCCACATAGTGTGAGCAGGGGATGAACTTCGCCCAGTTTCCTTTCCATCAGAAGCAGCTAGTGAGAAAGAAAAGGTCACGACCGTTTTTTAAAACCTTTTTTGAGCCAAGATGCTATTTTTCTTTTCTTTGGAAAAAATTAAATCAAGACACACCACCAATATGAATTCTTGGCTCCAATTATTATTCTTTTTTTGTTTAAATTTACAATATAAGCTATAATTTATCCTCAGAAAAGATCACAGTTCACTTAAATAAAATGTCAACATTTTGTGCATTTTAAGAAAAATCATTTTTCAATGCCAAAAAAATTGTGACAAAAAAACTTTAAATGACGACAAATAACTTTATTTAACTAACAAAAAATTTAAGTGAAGAGTAAAGCAATGAAAATAAAACTTTTTTAAGTCAAGCTCCATAGATATAGAATGAAAAACGAAAATAAAAAGGCATTCCCAAATAAAACTGCCATATAAAACTATTTCTCTTAAAATAAATTAGATAATAAAAGGATATCTATATAAAACTCCAAATTCAAACAAAGTTCAATTTATTTAAATCAAATTAAAATAAAAAAGCTAATTAAAAGTAAAAGAATATCCAAATTAAACTCCAAAATCAAACAAATTCAATGTATTTAAAAGTAAAAAATGGAAATGAAAAATAAAAGAATTTGAAAATCAAACCAAAAAAATAAGTGAAACAAAAAACATTTATATAAAATAATTACCGTAAATTCCGGACTATAAGCCGCTACTTTTTCCCAAACGTTCAACCCTGCGGCTTATTCAGTGATGCGGCCAATTTATGTAATTTTACTAACAGCCGCCAGCGGCGCTCGAGTACAAATGGTAAGATTTAGACCGGTTGAATATATGCGCCGAGGAAGACTGCAACTTCTTAGCTTGTGCACAAATTAAATTAGCATAGAAATATCCTCACCATGCAAATTGCAAAAAAGAAAGGCACATGACGCAGCTTTCAAGCTAAATGCAATCGAGCAGTCCGATAAAGAAGGAAACAGAGCTACTGCACGTAAACTTTACCTTGCAAGCGTGTTGCTAGCGTGTTTTTGAATAAGGGAGCGTGGGACGATGTCTATATGACATAGTCTCTTTCCGATACTGGGGAAGACGACTTTGATGACGTCAGTTATAAGGAGGATGATGAGGACGGTTTACCGTGATTACTACAAGTACGGTATGTTTTTTTAACAGAGCCGTTTACCGTGTTGCGAGCATGTTGCTAGTAGCGTTTTGCTACCCTTCACAGGCACGGTTTAAGATGAAAGTTATAATATTATTATTAAAGCTTTGAAAACTCCCTTGGTGTACCATCTCTCTTTGTAAATATGTGTAACCATGTGTAATATGTATTTGCAACTGTATATTTTTGTAACGTATTTATTTTAGAGACTTATTCTGATATGTTTTCCACGGGCGAATCAAAAAGAAGGGGCGAAAACAACGGGGGCTGACGGGAAGTGGAGTAAAGGTGAGACGTGTTTGTGGACGCAGCGGACAATAGTGGATATATATTTTTCCCACCCATACCTTTGGAAATATACATTTTTTTTCCTTGGATTATTTTCAACGGGACCCGGACTCTGCAGGTCTGCATCAAACCTTGAGTACCGGTATCATTTTCCGATCATTTTGTCAGCTGTGGTTTTTGGACTGTGTACTTTATATTCAGTTACAATCGCGGGACTCAAAGTCGGGTTTGGGTTAAATTTGTGATTGTGTTACATGTTTTAATGTGGGCACATGCGGCTTATATACAGGTGCGCCTTGTGTAAGTACAAAAGCGGTCATCCTCTTAAAATGTGGTGGGTGCGGCTTATAATCAGGTGCGCTCTATAATCCGGAATTTACGGTACTAAAAGTAAAACAAAAAATAATTGGAAAAGGAATTCCCAAATAAGAATCCTGCCCCAAAAAAATAATTCGAATTAATAATAGAAAAACAAGTCAAAATAAAAGGAATTTCCAATATCAAAACAAAATAAACAAAACTAAATTATATTTTTAAAAATTCCACGATAAAATACAAAAAAATTGCAATCAAAAATGCATTTCCAGAAAAAAATACATAAAATAAAACCAAATTAAAGGCAAATGTATTAAATTAAACAAAAACAAAAAAACAACTATAATAAAAGTTTAAAACAGGAAGGTCCAGATCAAACCCCGAAATAGATAAAACAAAACAAAAATTGGTTAATGAAATTAAAATAATGCAAACAATATAAAAAAAAAATTCCGGATAAAACCATGCAAAATAAAATGCAGAGAAACCTAACAACTAAATATATTTTACTATGAAACAATGTTTTAATATAACATTTCTTGTTCATCGTTTTTAATGTGGCCCTACTTTTTAGACGATGACGCTTTGCAAATAAAAGTTTGACTTACCATGCCTTTGCTGAGGAGAAACAACGCCCTTGAGGAGACAAAAGCATCCTGTCAGCGTTTCTCACAATCACTCAACTCAGTCAATATTTACGTCGCCGTAATTAAATGGGGCGGTGCCAATACACGTATACCAAAAATCAATACAGAAAAGATGAAAACATGTTCCATTGAAAAGGCAGACACCTTCAGACTGTAAACAACTGGCTTTGATTCAATGCATGCTTCGTTAACCTTGCAATGCACTAAGAATATAAAGAAAAATGTGTGGGCTTGTTGACATGTACCTGGTGTATTCCGAGCCCACCACGCGGGCGTACTCGGCACCGACACCCAGTAGGTCACACGCTGATACCAAGTCTTTCTCCAGTGTATGAAGTTGCTGGGGAAGAAGGTGTTAAAGTCAGCAGATTTTTACCCTTACTGTTTTTTGCATTAAAACATTGCAAGGGCAAGAGGAAATCCACAAGGTAAAAAGAGACAAAACTGTGCTAAATTATCAAAATGTAATTGGTATGTTGATGAGGATTTTAAGCCCCAGTATGTATTACATAGCGACCTAGAGTGGAGTAAAAATAATAATTCATTAAAATAAGATGCAAAAACGCATGTACTATCTTGTAAACAGGATTTATTTTAAGACATGTAGATTTCAAAATATGTTATTATTTAACACAACTTGAGATGCCTCTAACTACTATGGAAGCCCGAATGGCTATTTTGCCAAGGTCGGTTGTCAGGTCAAGTCAAGTTTATTTGTGATGCCCTTAATCACAAGGAATCTCAAAGTGCTGTACAGAACACAGATTATTGCAAACCAAAGACTATTATTACACCATCTCCTGATCTAAAACCGACACGAGGGCAAGGAAAAACTCAAAAACCTCAACATGAGGAAAATGAAGAAACCTTGAGAAGGGACTGCAAATGAGGTAATCCCCCTTTTGGGATGACCAGGCTGCAAAGCATGTTGCAATAACAAATAACACACAGATTTATATGTCATTCATAAGCTTTAGAATATAAGTGTGTTTTAAGCCTAGATTTAAACAGTTCCACTGTGGTTGCAATCTCAGGTGGCAGAGCATTCCACAACACCGGGCCCGAATGGAGAATGCTCTTGAACTTGCGGATCTCATCTTGGAGCCTCCAGCTGGTACAAAATACTGCGGCGAGGCTTTTAACTAAGACAAGAAAATTTGATCACATTACCCGGATTTTGGCTATCCCGCATTGGCTCCCTGTTAGCTTAAGATGTGATTTTAAGGTTATGGTAGTATTATACAAAATCATGCATGGACTTGCTCCCTCATATCGGTCAGATCTTCTTTCTCCTTATCTAGTTGGTGCTTTTAACAACGAACGGCCACTTACACAGCTAAGCCCTGCATGTTGTGGTTGCCGAGGCCCTTGTTTCAGAAATCTTGGAATATTTTTTTCCACCTTTTCTTTCACTTGCCACTCATATTAGCCACTTGAAGCAGAGTAAGGCCTCAAGCCGGCATTGTTTTTGCTAGCTGCTCTTGCTTCAAGCACTGTTCAATTTTTGACTGGCCTTTTTGATATTTTCTCCTGCTAGCCACTTTCACCTGCTTTGACCAACTACAGCTATTGTCTCTTTTCAGCCGTTCGGAGAGTAAACTAGCTCGTATTTTGTTAAAATTTATCCTAATAGTAGTGTCTCTTCTTTAAATGCACACGCTTCAGCTCCATCCCACCACCCTACGATGACGCGTAGTTGTGAATATTACTCACTGTTACTTTAACAGTAACTGAATTACTGTTAAGAGGAGAGCTTGTATTCCATTGGTGCCTGGCTAGTTTACCTTCATACTTTTATTTTGTTGTAGCCACTGAAGCAGTTATCACCAGAGTTGGGTAGGGTTACTTTAACTTGATTACTTTCAATTACTTTTGGATTACTCCAATACCAAATATGCTAACAAAAGACAAAAGAAATTAAATATGAATGAAATTATGACTCAAAACACGTGGTAAGCTTTCTCTCCTGCTTTGATCTCTTTGATCTCCGGCAAAACTAACATAAAATGCGACAGAAACAAAATGAAAATAAATCCAAACAGCTTGCCAACATCATTTTTGCCGTTCCATGTGTTCTTTTACTCCCCAAGCCAGCACAAAATTTTGTAATTTTATTCATATTTAGTTTCTTTTGTTTTTTATTAGCATATTTGGTATTGGAGTAATCCAAAAGTAATTGAAAGTAATCCAGTTAAAGTAACCCTACCCAACCCTGGTTATC
Organism: Urocampus carinirostris; assembly: GCF_059441175.1. Lineage (NCBI taxonomy): Eukaryota > Metazoa > Chordata > Actinopteri > Syngnathiformes > Syngnathidae > Urocampus > Urocampus carinirostris. Next base: position 4,771,855 of record NC_142360.1, read on the forward strand.
ACCTTATTACATATACCGAGTATTTGAATGTTATACATACCGCCAGTTGGAACAACAACCTGCAGTGCCAATATGGTGTTTGTTGAGAAATCTGAATGGCCTTGCGCAGTAGAGGTTTTGCTGAGTCCACCAGGTTCTGTAAAAGAAAAAAAATAGATGTGAATGAAAAGTAGGGTTTATAATCACAAAAAAACATGCAACCCAAGTGCACCCCCAAAAACTGCAAAAATCCTCAAAACCGTAATATAGATTTAATAACAACCAATGATTCAGCAGATAAGAGAGTCATCAACACAGGCCCAAAAAAAAACAACGGCTGCTCAGTATGGAGCACATTACTCCCGCTACCACAGCAGAGCCAACAACATTATGAAAGTCCCCTCTTACACTGGCCACCACTTTTTTGACGCGCTACTCTCTGGCAGACACTACAGGTCTTTTAAAACAAAGACTAACACACTCAGAGACAATATGTTTCCCAGAGCCATCATCACAGTAAACAATCACACAAAATTGTGTGGAAAATAAATTAAAAAAAACTTACCTATGTATAGAAAAACATATATTCATGTTTCCTTTATTTTTTCCCCTGATTTGCAGGTGCACTTACCACTTAGGCCAGACTACAAGCACTATATTAAACATGTTTGCCTCTCTATTCTGTATTTTATATCATGTTTGTCCGAGAGCAGGGGGTCTCCAATGTGGTGGCCATTAAGGACAGCTTAGGTGCCCTGTTCTGAAAATAGGGATTCCAGGGGGAAAAAACTCGTTTTGTGGTCCATTGGACATTATTCAAAAAATGAACATGTAATAACAAAGTAACAACATGGTAATAACAGTACAATTTGTTTTGGATGGAAATTCATATGCCCTTTGCTCCGATTAGTAACAAAAAGTAGCTCCAAGCTTGAAAAGGTTTGGAGACCCTTGCCCTAGAGTGTCTGATTTTGTTGTATGAGCAAATAAAAATAACTTCATTCAAATATTTTTGTTAAAACAAAAAAGGCAACTTTTGACGTTTTTTCGATTAGTTTTCACTGGGTGGGTCACCTGTTGGCAGAAGAGTTCCGATAAAATACTAGCAGCCTCAAACTTGACATCTTCGAACTGTGGAACTTGCTGAGAGATGTACCACTGTGAAAAAGAAAGGAAACATAAATATATTATTCGAAGTCCTAATGTGAGTTATTGTATGTAGATATTGGACTATTCGGGAGCATAAGTAGCAGTGAATTCGCAGTTAAACTAAAAGAATAAAAGCGACCGAGGGAAGACGAGCGTGATATTATATGGTGGAATACGATGACACGATTACAAACAAAAATCAGATTAATTGGAAAATTTATATCGCTGAACGAAAAGTGTTCCGCTGTTTTCCCAAACCGCGGCCTACAAGCACCCGCTCGGTGGCCACATCCCCGCGATTTCGTAGCTAGCTCATCCCGCTCACCGCCTTCTCTAGGTGGCTGAGAGCCAGATCGCTGTTCTTAGTGTGGTGGTAGAGGACCGAGCCTAGCTGCAGATGCGTGCGGGCCTCTATCCTCTGAGGCGGCTTGAATTGGAACACAGCCTGGAGACAATGCACGCAAAGACGGATTTTGGGTGGGCTGGAGGTTCGGAAATGCTCCGCAAAGCCGAGCAGGGCGAGGTACCAGCGCTCCGGGGCTTCTACGTTTGACGCCATTTTCCCTGACAACAACAAGTTTTTCACAGCTCTCCGGGGCAGGAAGCTGGGTTGCCAGATTGGCTTAGAAACCCCTCCATCGGAGTTACCAAGTCGTATGTGTTGAAATTCAGCTAAAGCATCGTTTTTCTAATTGTTCAACATAAGAATAATGCAAAATTTGTGTTAGACACAGTGGCAAAACTTACCAGACAACAACTTAACCCAAATAGTTGTACTTATTCTGCTAACGACATTATGGAATTTTTTTTGACTAAAAAGATTAAACTAATCAGGAATTAAATTTAAAAGAACGCTCTGTATCCTCCTCCTATCTCAAAGATGTGGAGGTGTTAGGTAAGGACCGTGTCGGCGGTTGTTCAGAAACATTCTCCAGTTTCAATGATTTGTCCCTTGATAATCTAGCACAGATGGTCAGTAGGGCCAAACAAACTACATGCCTGCTCGATCCGTTTCCAGCTTCACTGGTGAAGGATCTATTTAGGATCTTAGGACCATCAGTTTTATATATTATTAATATATCCCTATCCTCGGGTATTGTTCCTGTAGCCTTCAAGTCTGTTGTCATTAAACCCACGCTTAAGCGACCTAACCTTGACCCAGAAAGCCTAGGTAATTATAGGCCAGTGTCAAATCTGCCATTTTTTGCAAAATTACTTGAAAAGGTCGTTGCACAGCAGCTAAATGACTTCATGTCAGAAAATAACCTCTTTGAAACTGCCCAGTCAGCATTTAGGGCAAATTACTCTAATGAGACAGCCCTGGCTAAAGTAACCAATGATCTCCTTTTAGCAATAGATTCCGGTGCCTCATCAATGTTACTGCTGCTGGATCTCAGCGCAGCTTTTGATACTGTCGACCACAACATATTACTGGTTCGTTCCTACCTTTCAGACAGGATGCAATGTGTTAACTATGGCAATCTGACCTTTAAACAATCTAATGTCCCCTGTGGTGTTCCTCAAGGCTCTGTACTTGGCCCCCTTCTTTTTAGTATTTATATGATCCCGCTTGGTAACATTATCCGCAAGTATGATATTAGTTTCCATTGCTATGCAGATGACACTCAACTGTATGTGCCACTGACAACAACTGGACATTTAAGTTGTAGAAATCTGGAGGCTTGCCTTACTGAGATTCAAAGATGGATGTCCCTTTATTTTTTACGCCTTAACCCAGAAAAAACTGAAATGTTGATTATTGGTCCAGCTCACTGTCGTCAGTTGTTTTCAAACACTACACTGAACCTAGACAAATGTAATATCACCCATAGTGACTCGGTCAAAAATCTAGGTGTTATATTTGATCCAAATCTGTCGTTTCAGTTACACGTGAAAAATATTACTAGAATAGCTTTCTATCACCTCCGTAATATTGCGAAGATTCGTTCGATGCTGTCCCAATCTGATGCAGAGGTTTTAATTCATGCGTTTATTACTTCTCGGCTTGATTACTGTAATGTATTGCTTTCTGGTCCCCCGATGACTAGCATTAAAAGTTTGCAGCTGGTTCAGAATGCGGCAGCTAGACTTTTGACTAAGACCAAAAAGTTTGAGCATATTACTCCTGTATTGGCCAACTTGCACTGGCTCCTAGTCCACTTAAGATGTGACTTTAAGGTTCTCTTATTAACATATAAATGTTTGCATGGGCTTGCACCCTCTTATCGCTCTGATTTGATTTCCCCTATGTTCCTGCACGGAGTCTGCACTCTGAAAATGCCGGTCTACTTGTGACTCCGAGTGCCAAGAAGTCTGCAGGCTCGAGAGCGTTCTCCATCCGGGCCCGGTGTTATGGAACGCCCTGCCTCCGGAGATAAGATCTGCAACCTTAACGGAGGTTTTTAAATCGAGGCTTAAGACACACTTCTATTCCAAAGCTTATGATTGATGCCCACCTCATATTCTGTATTGTCCTGTCTTTTTCCGACTGCCTGCCTGGCTGATACGAAGGAGAAGGACGATTTGAGATGAGTCAGCGGACCAGCGTCTAACCTGAAGCATGTCAACCCCTGCATTTACCAGTTGGCAGAGATGGGAAGCTGCGTCGTGGCCGTCATAGACTTTCAGGACTAGTTTACAGGCTGGGGGCGTCGTTGCTGTCATGCTCTTTCCGGACATTCAACATCTTACCTAGTGTTTACTATTCTGTGTACAGTAATGCTAATTGTGATTCACCCTGGTCAATCCTGGAAGGGGGATTACCACATGTGAGGTCCTTTCTCAAGGTTTTCTCTTTTTTCCTCACACTGAGGTTTTTGAGTTGTTCCTTGCCCACATGCTGGTTTAAGATCAGGTAATTGTACAGTTTTGTAATTGTAATCCTGTGCAGTCCTTTGAGACATTTTTGTGATTAAGGGCTATATAAATAAATGTGATTTGACTTGACTTGAATTCCTACTATTTCTTTCCTATACTTTACTTTATATTAAGCTCCTAAATCATGTCATTTATGTATATATTTTTACATTTTTTCTGTCATTCAGCGTCACCATATATAAGCCTCCTAGGATCTTTTCTCACATCACCCTTTTTCTTTTCTTTTTTTATAATTAAACATTCACAAACATGCGGGAAAAACTATTTATGAATTATTGCAATTTTAATGTAAGTCAATATTTTCCAATTTTATCTGTTTAAATATGTATAGATGAAATTAACCCCGCCCACAAGCGTTTGAAACGTTGAGAGTTACTAGCTACATTACCATTATCTTCCAGTTTTGATTATGTACATTTTACTCATGAAGACACTGTTCAAAATAGGTCATTTTTTACCCGGATGGACGTACAGAATTCACTTCGTGTTAAAAGACTATGAAAAAACACAACTTTAAAAAACTTTGCTATTTATTAGTAGGCATGTTCAATGCCTTCCCCCAAATCGATACCAAAATCCAAATTTTGAATATTTGTCAATAATGATACCATATATAAATACCATTAAAAAAATAACATTTCCTTCTTGTTGTAAAAAATGGTTTTACAGTACATTTAAAAAAAAAAAGAAAACCCCGAACATGTTGCATACCAATTTCGATACCGATACCAATATCCAAATTTTGAATAGTCATTAATAGTAATACCAATTCCATTACTAAATAAAAATCTCCCATTCTCTTTGTAAAACGTTACTCAGATTTTAAAGAAATATCTTGAAAAGCCCAACACGATTGATACCTGTTTTTGAAGACCGATAATAACATCCAAATCTTGAATATTCATCCAAACTGATACCATATACCAATACCATTGAAAAATAAAGATCCCCTTCTCTTCGCGAAGTATGACTCAGATTTTCAAAGAAATATCTCGAAAAAGCCCAACATGCTTGATACCATTTTAGAGACCGATACCAATATCCAAATCTTGGATAGTCATCAAAACTGATACCATAAACCAATACCATTACAAGATAACATTCTCCGTCTTGTTATAAAACATGACGTACAGTATATTTTAAAATAAATACTTGAAAAGCCCAAACATGTTTGACACCTTTTTTAAAGACCGATATCAATATCCAAATCTTGAATAGTCATCAATAATGATAGCAATACCATTACTTCTCTTGATAAAATTTGACACATATTTTTAAAGAAATATCTCAAAGCCCAACATGTTTGATACCTTTTTTAAGGATCGATACCAATATCCAGATCTTGAATAGTCCTCAATACTGATGCCATTTACCGATACGATTTGTGGATAATATTTACCATTTCGTTGTTAAAATTCCATCGAGTGGTGCAGCTGATCACAGACACTTTAAAGAATTAATTTGATTCTCTGGGAGACACTTCAGCTGGTGTCCAGAACCCTGCTTAGTTTCAAAAATATTTTCTGACATGCACTCGATGTTGAAGGATCTCAGGCACTGGAGCTCAGATGGGATTCTTAAAAATGGATTTGTTCATGTGAGAAAAAATACCAAGATGTAGAAAGAAGGAAAGGACAAGAGACGTGGGAAGAAATGGCAGCGTTAATGCATATGCAATGCAATATATGATGATGTTATTGAAAATAAAATAGGGACAACAGATGGAATTGACACCAACAACAATCTTCTTTTTAAGTATTGTAACCACAATCATGCATGGACTTGCTCCCTCATATCTTTCAAATTTAATTTCCCCCTATACTAAGTCTGAAGCCTTCGCTCTGAAAATGCTGGTCTACTAGTGATCCCAAGAGCCAAGAAAAGATCCGCAGGTTCGAGAGCGTTCTCCATTCGGGCCCCGGTGCTGTGGAATGCTTCTCCCCCTGAGATTCCATCTGCAAATTCAGTGGAAATGTTTAAATCTAGGCTTAAAGCACACTTCTCTTCTATAGCATATGAATAACCTGTATTTTATGTTGACAATATCTGTTTATTATTTGTTATTGCAACATCCATTGCAGCCTGGTCATCCTGGAAGGGGGATTACCTCATGTGCAGTCGCTTCTCAAGTTTTTTTTTTTCCATTTTCCTCATGTTGAGGTTTTTGAGTTTTTCCTTGCCCTCATGTAGGTTTTATATCAGGGGATGGTGTAATAATCGTCTGTGGTTTGCAATAATCTGTGATCTGTGCAGCCCTTTGAGACTCTTTATGATTAAGGGCTATATAAATAAACTTGACGTGACTTGACTTAAAAAAAAAGACTCAAAATTTTCAAAAAATATTTCTAAAACCCAACATATTGTCTTTCATGAACACAGCATGTAATGACTGGCAATTTTCTATTCCTTAAAAATTAGGATTGTATGAGTTCTGATATTGACACCTGGTATCAAAAATACTTGGTGGTCTTTTTTTTTCAAATACGTTTTGAATATACTACAACTACTACTACTACTACTACTACTACTACTACTACTACTACTACTACTACTACTACTACTACTATTACTACTACTACTACTACTACTACTACTACTACCACCACCGAAACTACTATTACTACTACTATTACTACAACTACTACTACTACTACCATAGACACTACTATTACTACTACTACTACTACTACTGACACTTCTATTACTACTACTATTACTACAACTACTACTACTACTACTACCAACACTACTACTACTACTACTACTACTACTACTACTACTACTACTACTACCACCACTATCACTACCATTACTACTACTACTACTACCACTACCACTATTACTACTACTACTACATGAAAATAATTAGAATAAGTCACACATGCACGCATACATTCACACTTTCCGAAGGAGCGGAACCCAAGTGGAAATCATATTTACCTACTACTACTTCTACTACTACTACTACTACTACTACTACCACCACTACTGTTGTTTTTAACAGAAACTCATTTTGTTTCAACCTATTACCATTACTAATACTACGACTACTACTAATACTACTATTACCACTACTACTACTACTACTACTACTACTACTACTACTACTACTACTACTACTGCTACTACTACTATTATTATTACTACCACTACTACTACTACTACTACTACTACTACTACTACTACTACTAAAAATAATAACAATAACAATAACAATAACAACAACAACAATAATAATAATAATAATAATAATAATAAAATTAATGATAATGATGATGATGATGATGATGGAGATGATAATAATAATAATAATAAACGTGCTTAAATACAAAGTTTCCTCAGCTATTGAAATGAGCCTCAAAACACTACTAATTGAAAGTATTTTAATAATGAGTAAAATAACAACCATAGAAACACACACACACAAAATCAACATCATTGATCATCTCATCAGATAAAAAGAAAATCACAATAACTGAATTGAAGTCTAGACAAATACTAAATGCTTTTAGTTAAACTCATTCTCGACTATACATTTTAAATTGACAATGTCTTAAAACTACAACTGTGTCTACCTTCTTTAAATAATTACATTCAAAAGTCTCAATAAGGAGATATCTGTCTGCAACAAACAAAACATTTGTATTTTCACCCTTGAGGTGATAAAAAACTTTATTTATACTCGGGGTATTTTGTCCATGGAATGTCCATGTTTTTGTGGTGTTATAACTTTGTCATTTCCGAATAGAATTTTAATTCCGAACACTCGAAATGACTACACATATATTTCATTTTATGCCCTTCTTAAAGTGTTTTTCCAAGTTTTTTCTCAAAAATACATCAAAAAGATAAAATATGTAAAAAAATTACCAAGGTTAAACACACACAAAATGTAAATGAAAAAATGTAATCCGGACTATTTCCTGTAAATATTCAATTGAAAATTTAATTTGAATTGAATTTTCAGCCTTTTTATATCAGAATGAATGAATGAATGAATGAAGACAGATAATTAATTAAATACTGCACATCCGTCCCAGCGACCCTACTGAGGATAAGCGGTGCAGATAATGGATGGATGGATGTACATCCGTATTGAACAGATGATTAAAATGCAAAAAACAAAATTTAAATACAATAAATCAAAACAATTAAAACTTAAATACATCAAAATCCGACATCTAATATACGTTTTGAATTGTTTTCTTGTACTATTTCAATCGTAAAAACATCGAACAATTAAGTGTCAACTGGAGAAACTGGCAACCCATGATCCCTGAAAACATCGCGAGACTTGACTCCCGGCCCACTTCCCTTGTGGGCGTTGTAGTCCAAACAGTGTGCAGCGTCGTCCCACTTTTAAGGACGCATGCAGTGTCAGTCAAAGCGAAATAATCTGGTGGGCAGCAGCAGAATCTCTGCGCAGATTCATGTCCTAGCGTCAATCATCTCAAAAATAGACCTTTGACACCTGTCTTTTTGTTCCTTAAATACGGAGTATAAACGACACGAGGAGGATTTTGGACTCAAGCTGCTCGTGTTCCGAAAGAAAAACAACGCGTCCGTGCAGGAATTTTTGACTTAAAACGTCGTAAGCTTCTTAAGGTAAATAATGCGTTTTTGATCTCGACGTGATTGATAGGTTTTCTTAATTTGATACATCAGATTTATACCCAGAATGGCATACTATCATTCATATTAATTAAATATTTGTACATATTACGTCCCCTTGTTTACGTCACACTCTGCGTCCTATTTTCGATGTGCACGCACACTGGCAATTCTTAAAAAGGGGGATAGATAATAAAGGGGAAGAAAACCTTGCAAATTGACTCTTATTTTCTTTTGTTGCAGGGATCCATTCCATTTGTTCCAAATCATGGTTGCTCGTGAGGGTCAGCGCTACTAGTGAGTGCCCCCATGGCCCACCAAATGCACGAGCACCAAAGGAGCCTTCCAGTGGCCCAAACTTCGGTTCTGAACCTTCCTCCGGCAAGCCAAGCAAAGGTGTTTTATTTAGGAATTGTGTGTTGTGTAACACTTGTTTGATCCATGGGATTATAATTGCATTTTTGTGTACTGTGCACTGCATTCCTTTGCTGGGTTAGTGTTGGGCACTTTACTTTAAAAAATAATAATGAGTTACAGTTACGTACTACTTCTTCTAAAAAGTAACTGAGTTAGTACCTGAATTACTCTAAAGTTAAAGTAACTCGTTATCAGGGAAAGTTACCTTTTCCGTTACTTAAAAAAAGTTCTTGTATGTCAAGGAATTTGACGTTTTTTGAGAAGTATGCGGGTCAGTAGAATAGAGAACGGACATATAGAACCTTGTCTTATGTATTGCACCTCACCAGTAACAGATTCACCCTACTCTTGAAGTGCAAGAAATATAAACATTAAACAATATAAAGTGAGTTAACTAAATTAAATCTAACTCCCACACTACGAGACAACTGCTCTAGTAGACATATGGTACTGTACTTCAAGTATTTTATCCACAACAAAAATAAACATTTCCACAATATAAAGTGCATTTTAACACTGCAGTGTAAAATAATGAAATCAAACTCCCACAACCTAAAACACTTGTGAAGTAGGTATGGGAAACTGCTCCTAAAGTATTTTCTTCACAATAAAAGTCAACAGTAAGACAATATTAAGTGACTATCCAATCCCTCGTTCTATGTAATGTTACAGTAATCCCTTGGTTATCGCGGTTAATGGGGACCAAAACCACACACGAAAAGTGAAAATCCGCAAAGTAGCGACGCCCCTTCAAAAATGCTTAAAAAAAAAAAAAAATATATATATATATATATATATATATATATATATATATATATATATATATATATAATTTAAATTTTTTTTTTATTTTATTTTATTATTATTATTTCTTAGACCCTCGAAGCTCTGAACCCGCAAACGTGGAACCGCGAAGTAGCGAGGTCCCACTGTATATCCTTAATCACATAAGAACTACATTACTCACAATGCTCCACTGTTATTGAGCATGCGCGGTGTGTCTCCTAATGGTTTACTTGTGAGTGACATGAAAGTAAAGCATAACGCCTCGTGTCAATTTATTTTAGTAACTCACAGTTTTCAACTGTCCGTAACGGTAAAGGTGTTGTAACGGCGTAAAAAAATAAATCGTTAGACTACCGTGTTACTGAAAATAATAACACAGTGACGTAACAGCGTCATTTACAACGGCGTTGTTACCAACTCTGTTTTGGTTAGGTATCCCAGATGTTGTTCGGGAAACATTTTAATTCATAATAAAAAACGAATATCTTTGAATAAGTAGCACTTTAAAGCATGTTAGTCAAACTCATGGCTTTTTATGTGGACCGCAAATTAATATTTAAAGAAGCACAAGAGAAAATGAATGAAAAACATTGACTTGCAGTTTTAAATATGTCCACTGGATGTCGCCAAAGCCAGGCTCTGAAAAATCTCAGAGATAAAATGAGTTTGGCAACCCTGGTTCAAAGGGAGAGTGTTTTATGTTTAGCGCCTCCTAGTGGTACAAAAAATATATCTCTGCAAAAATCAGTATGGATTTAAATAACCAAAGTAAAAATGCATCAAATATCACATACATTTGCATATTTTGAATACTTTTAGGTCCAGAAATGTGCTTTTATTTTACACAACACTAAGCAGCCATACGGCGGAAAATAAAACAAGACATTTCCCTGAGAAACCAACCAATTTCAGCAAAAAAAGAGTTGGTTTTACGTCAGTTTTTTTTGTTGTCAATTACTTTTTTGTTTTTTAGAAATTATATATTTTTTAAATATTTATTGAATAGAAACTATTTACTAATATTGAAATATATGCGGGCAGCACGGCGGTGCAGTTCTGAGGTCATGGGTTCAAATCCAGCTACCGGAATTCCTGTACGGAGTTTGTATGTTCTCCCCGTGCTTGCGTGGGTTTCCTCCGGGCACTCCGGGTTCCTTCCACATTCCAAAAACATGCATTTCAGGTGAATTGGCCGGTCCAAATTGTCCCTAGGTGTGAATGAGCAAGTGAGTTGTCTGTCCCTGTGTGCCCTGCGATTGGCTGGCAACCAGTTCATGGTGTCCCCTGCCCACTGCCCGAAGATAGCTGGGATGGGCTCCAGCACCCCCGCGACCCTACTGAGGATAAGCGGTGCAGATAATGGATGGATGGATGAAATATATGTAATTATTTATTGTATTTAAAAAGTGTATACATTTTTTATAGAGCTACCATAATTTACCATGCCAAAACAGTGCTTCTCAATTATTTTTTGTCACATCCTCCCTTGGAAGACCAAGTGACCCCACTATTTGACAACCACTGGGTTAATGGCAAATTACGAAATTCACATTTGAAAAAAAAAACAAAACAATCAAGCAATGCTCATTTTTACTCCTCTAGATTGTGCTCTTAGTTAAAATACAAAGGCTACACAAAGCGTGCCAAAATAGTTCATTTATTGGTGCATCTTAAAACAAATAATGCTATGTAAAGGAGTCAATATTTAAGTTTTTTATGCAACAGCATTGTCAAATAAACACTTTCAACCTTAAAACAGTGTTTTTAAATACTAGTAATTTTTTTTCCAAATCTCAAATTTCTCTCTATCCAAATATGATTTTCAGTTAGGGCAGCACGGCGGCGCAGTGGTTAGCGCGTGTTCGGCACAGTTCTGAGGTCATGAGATCGAAACTTCTGTGTGGAGTTGGCATGTTCTCCCCGTGCTTGCGTGGGTTTCCTCCGACATTCCAAAGACATCTATATTAGGTGAATCGGCCGGTCCAAATTGGCCCTAAGTGTGGATGAGCGAGCGAACTGTCTGTTCCTGTGTGCCCTGCGACCGGCTGGCAACCAGTTCAGGGTGTCCACTGCCCGAAGTTAGCTGGGATGGGCTCCGGCACCCCCGCGACCCTACTGAGGATAAGCAATGCAGATAAATGATGGATTTTCCGTCATTGGTAGCTCTGAATTAGAGAACAAATTAGAGGCGTGACTTATTGTTACCATCAGTATGACAAATACTTTAAAGCAGGGATGTCCAAACCCTTCAGAACCTGGGCCAGATTTCCTAAGCTAAAAGGACTGACTATTGAGCCTGGCATTCTTTGAACGGTCTTGAATAAATTCGCCCTCCATGAAAGGTTGCTTGGCGATCAGCGCCGCAACCTCGTAGCTCGCCTTTGTAGAATTTTCCTTTGACTCGCAGGGTCTGATGAAAAAGCGCTACTGTGCCGTGTAAACAGCTTCCAGATGTTTCACGTTTTCACAGCATTTGTTTCCAGTTAGCTTTTTGTATAAAGCATATTTTGCCTGGCAGTGCCTCTTGATATTCTTTGAAATAAGCCACAGTTTCTTGGCAAATTAAGTAGACGCAGTTGTTTCGGATTTCGGTGAAAAGAACACACTCCAATTTCCATTTGAAGACTATATTATCACAGTCAACTTTCCTTTTTGGTTTACAGCCACTTACAGAAAGCCAAGGGCCAAAGGGCTACTGCCATCATCTGGTCAAATGGTGTTTCTTTTTCTGTACAATTGTATTTTCTACTGCAGTCAACACTACTTGCATGCCACATATTAACTTTACGACAGAGGCCACGGGCCAGTAAAAATTCACCCGGCCGGACTTTAGACATGCCTGATTTAAAAATTTTATATTTGTACCAACCCCATTTAATCCACAAATACATGTTGAACATAGTTCCCCCCCTGAAAAAACCCTGTAAATGTCTCGTGGTATAGTACAGTATGTTCCCTGTACTTAATGTTGTTTTTGTGGGCCTGCCACTAGCGTACATTCTAGGAAATGGTGGTGCCTCTGCTGGCATTTGCGGCTGTAAATAGAAGGAAGGTCCCAGCTGGAAGAAAAGTAGGTCAGCTTCGGAGCCCAACTTATATTTCAAGACACTTTTTTTCCTTTCCCCTTAGAGGCACTACATATGGGATGAGTTAGTCAACACAGTACAACTATTATTGCGCAACCTGGAAGTAACATTTGAATTGTCTTTGTTGATGTACAGTAAAATGCTGAGTAATGAAAATAAAATAAACAATTATCTAGCATGGGTTGGGATCCTTTTTTACCCAAAAGAGCCATAATCGCAAAAAAAAAAACAAAACTTAAAAAAAAAAATATATATATACATATATATATATATATATATATATAGGGCAGCACGGCGGAACAGTGGTTAGTGCATGTGCGGCACAGTTCATGTCTTGGGAACCTCCTGCGTGGGTTCAAATCCAGCTCCAGACTTCCTGTGCAGAGTTTGTATGTTCTCCCCGTGCTTGCGTGGGTTTCCTCCGGGCACTCCGGTTTCCTCCCACATTCCAAAAATATGCATTTCAGGTGAATTGGCCGGTCCAAATTGTCCCTAGGTGTGAATGAGCGAGTGAGTTGTCTGTCCCCGTGTGCCCTGCGATTGGCTGGCAACCAGTTTAGGGTGTCCCCTGCCCACTGCCCATATAAATTGGTTTCAAAACAAGGTGCAAGCAGAGTTCTTTTGTAAAAATGTCACAACATACTGCAAACGAGGATACAGACGCTGCCCTACTTACGAATGAGATACGTTCCGGACGATCGTTCGTAAGTTGAAGTGCCGCAAAACATTTTGTTCTTTTTGAAAAATAAGTTCATTATACACGAATAAATATAGTGAGTAAGGTGAATAAGAACAATTGCTTAGCAAATTAGGTACCTAGCATATTAGCGAACATATTATTGACACATTTTTTAAATACCTTGAGGGTTAGATTAGCTTTGACCTTGGTAAATAGAATAAATACTTGCACAGTAACTCGCTAGATATTAGCTAACATTTTATTGACACATGGAAACTCATTATTTAAATAGCTTGAGGCTTGGATTAGCTTTGACCTGGGTAAACACAAGCAAAACGAAAAAATACCTAGCATATTAGCTAATTAGCATATTAGAAAGCAAATCATTGATACGTGGCAACTTTATTTAAACAGATTGAGGCTTAGCTTAGCTTTGGCCTCATTTAACACATTAAAATCAATTTATTAAGAAGTTTTACAAACAATGGATAAAGTAAAAAAAAATTGATTAAAGTGACAATTTGGAAATTGAAAAAAGGAAAAAAAAACGATTTTAACCTGAGGCAAACGCTGCATTCAAAGTCAGTGGGAATTTAGAATTCTCTGGATTTAAACATATGTCACTGGCAACCTCCTTAGAGGAATGTACTACGAAACAAAATGAGTAAATGTGTATTTCTTTATTTAAAGGCCCGGTGTATATTATATAGCGACCCCTAGGGGTGTATAAATACTTTATTTTTAAGGGTTATACAAATAAACTTGACTTGACTTGACTATTGATTTAAATAAGCACAAACACATGTACTATATTTTTAAAGTACTTCTATGTTTAGAAATTTGTAATTATACTACACAAATTGAGACAGCTTTAGATGAATGATCGCCTTTGGCTGCCATTTTACTGCTACGGAAGCCCAAATGACCATTTTGCGATGGTAGCTAGTCCCAGGCTTACTTTTAGCACAGGCAAATGTCGATGAGTTCTGTGATCCAGGCACCTTCAACTCTTTTTTTCAGTTTCCTTCTCCAGCCACTTGGCTGCAGGCTATAGCTGCTTGCTATTGTTAGCTGCTCCTGCTTCGGCCTTCAGTGTCACTTACATCCCACATTTGGTCATGCAAGCGAACATCGCTGAGTTCTGTGATTCAGGCATCTGGTCATTTTTATCCCCATTGTTTCCCTTTCCAGTCACTCATGTTAGCCACTTGGCTGCAAGCTATGCCCCACCACTGGCCGCTATAGTTATTGTTAGCTGCTCCTGAATCGTCCTTCAGTGTCACTTACAGCACCTCCCATATTTGTCTACGCAAGAAAACAGCCGAGTTCCGTGATTTGGGCATGTCAAGTCAAGTCATTTTTATTTGTATAGCTCTTAATCACAAAGAGTCTCAAAGGGCTTCGCAGGTTATTACACAGACTATTTTTCAGACTATTATTACACCATCCCCTGCTCCAAAACCAACATGAGGGAAAGGAAAAACTCAAAAAACTTCAACATGAGGAAAATGAAGAAACCTTGAGAAGGGACCGCACATGTATGTGGTATCGCTCTTCCAGGATTACCAGACAACAAAGGATGTTGCAATCCCAAATAATACAGAGATATTTTCCATATTCATATGCTATAGAGTAGAAGTGAGTTTTAATAATAATAATAATAATAATTTCCTTGTATTGTCATTCTGTGTAACAATGTACACAGAACGAAATGTCGATTACACCTGATCCGTTGTAGCGAGCAGCTTAGATTTAAACATTTCCACTGAAGTTGCAGATCGGATCTCAGGGGGAAGAGCATTCCACAGCACTGGTGCCCGGATGGAGAACGCTCTCGAACCAGCGGAACACTTCTTGGCTCTTGGGATCACCAGAAGACCGGCGCTCTCACAACGAAGGCTTCCGACCGGAACATAGGGGGAAATCAGATCTGAAAGATATGAGGGAGCAAGTCCATGTATGATTTTGTACAATACTAAGAGAACCTTGAAATCACATCTTAGGCCAACAGGGAGCCAATGCAGGTTAGCCAAAATCGAGGTGATGTGATCGCACTTTTTTGTCCTAGTTAAAAGCCTCGCTGCGGCATTTTGTACCAGCTGAAGACTCTTGATTCTGGTCTTCGGGAGACCGGAGAGTAGTGCATTACAGTAATCGAGACGGGAGGTAACAAACGCGTGAATTATAATCTCCGCATCCGACTGAGACAGTATAGGACGAATTTTAGCAACGTTACGAAGATGGAAGAAAGCGGTTCTAGTAATTTTCTTCACCTGTGTTTGAAAGGACAGATCGGGGTCAAATATGACACCTACCTTTTTTACTGAGTCACTCTGTGTGATGTGACATTTGTCAATATTCACAGCAGTTTTTGAGAATAAGTCATAAGGCATTTAGATGGACCAATAACTAAAATTTCGGTCTTTTCAGAGTTAAGACGAAAGAAATTGAGTGACATCCACTCTTTTATCTCAGTGAGGCAGGCCTCCAAATTTCCACAATTTAGTGTGGCAGATTCCTCCAACAGAAGATACAGTTGCATCTGCTCATTTGTTTACCACTGTTTCCTTTTCTAGCCTATCATGGTAGCCACTTGGCTGCAAGCGATGCCTCACCACTGGCCGCTATAGTTATGGTTAGCTGCTCCTGCTTTGTCTATCAGTGTCACTTACCTCCCGCATTTGGTCATTTGGTCTATTTTTCCCACTGTTTCCTTCTCTAGCCACCATGTTAGCCACTTGGCTGCAAGCTTTGCCCCACCACTGGCCGCTATAGGTATTGTTAACTGCTCCTGCTTCGTCTTTCAGTGTCACTTGTCCTTCACAGCTGGTCATGAAAGAAAATGTAAATAAGTTCTGTGATCTTTAAGGTTTTTTTCTCCAGTTCCCTTCTCTAGCCAGATTATGGCAAGCCGCTATTGTTATGTTTAGCTGATCCTGCTTTGTCCTTCAGTGTCACAGGCCTTCCATATCAGCTCATGTCACCGAATGTGGCTGACTACAGTGATTCAGGGAAATGTATTCGTTTGATCTGGCAATCTTTTACTGGCTTACCTTCTTCTGCTAGCCGCTAAAGTTAGCCACTTACACCAGCTCTGACCAACTCCAGCTATTTTCATCCACTTTGGGTGTATCCAGCTTTTGTTGTCACTCATGGGAATTAACATCAGTTTTCATGTCCCAACCCTAGCTTATATTAAACCTTGCTAACGCAAGAAAACATGGATGTTAGATTCTGAATTTTGCTATGTGGTGTCTTTCCGGCTTTCACAGTCTTCGAATGCACACGTTTTAGCTAACTTTAAGCTACAATGACCACTAGTCGTGAATTATTATACACTGTTACTTAAAAAAAACACCCGAAAACACTCAAAAGTGATGTCAGAATCTCGATTTCTTACATCCCTTGAACGCAGCATAGATTAACATCCACTGTCCACAATAGAGTTAGTTTCTGGCCTTATTTAGCATTGTGAAATTGTATTTTTTTCCACCCGTGACTACACTCTTATCACTAAATGGTGGCTGTTGAGTGTGATCCGCTGTCCAAATGGCACGTGCTAGGCACTAAAGATAGTTTCAAGCTCTATATTTCAACATAAACAGTTTTATTGCATCATTTTCTAAATTCATATAAACAAAACTCCCGTAATAGCATATTTGCCTGAATCCCTTCGGAATGCATTGGGTATAAAAACGGTAAAGATTAACAAGCTAAAAGATCCTTCTTGTCTTGGTCTAATCTTTGAAGATTGCCTTGACCTAAAAGACTGATAGTGTTATCAAACTTTAACGAAACGAGCACGTTGGGAACGTTTTCGGTGATATGATTGTGACAGTATGTCAAAGAGGAGTTAAGAAATCAGGCTATAATAGTATTTTGTTAATTTGTAAACTCGTCCTGTGGATAACTTTGTATTATTTGTTATAATTGTTGATTGTTATAACAACAATAGAATTGATCAGAAAAACAGAACACAATACAGTAAAGGCGGGGTGTGTAGTTTGAAGTGTTCTTAAAAAGTTTAGTTAAAAAAATTTGTGTCCTGTCCATGTAAAGGTAAGATCGGGCCTGAAAAATCCAGATCAACTCAACCTGGCCGAACCCAACCAATAAACTTGAGTTTATATATATATATATATATATAAGACATCCATCCATTATCTGCACCGCTTATCCTATTATCGGGCAGTGGGCAGGGGACGCCCTGAACTGTTAGCCAGCCAATCACAGGGCACACAGAGACAGACAACTCACTCACTCATTCACACCTAGGGACAATTTTTGGACCGGCCAATTAACATGGACTGCATGTTTTTGGAATGTGGGAGGAAACCAGAGTGAGGAAACCAGAGTAATGTAAAGAAATACAAAAATAATACTTTGACTCAGGAATATAATTTTGTACTACCATCTTTAATACTATGTATTACTACACACGGGACTTTTTGCAGCATTCAAATAATTAATGGCGGGTAAAGTGACTACCCAAATATTCTGAAACAGGACTTGAGATCCACCTGGACAGCACTGGATTCCCTATTTTGCGGAGCATTTGCCGGAGCCGTCGCCAAAACCGTCATCGCGCCCTTGGATCGTACCAAAATCATATTTCAAGGTCAGCAGAGGAAAACAAAACATTTTACACCATAAGTCACTCATTGGACGTTCTGTGCTCGGCACAGAAGGTTAAGAGTCTGATGTAACTGTTAACTCACGGTTAATCCGCTCCGTAGATATTTAGCCTACGTGAAAGAGTCGCTTGTTCTAATCATGTTGTTGTTTTTCCATTCCTTAGTGTCCTCAAACAGATTTTCGGCTAAGGTGAGTTTCACTTTTTTTTTGAAAAATACCTCGACAATGTAATATGGTCAATTTCATATTTATTTATTAACTTTTAGAGTACTTTAAGAAAAAATCTGATTCTGTAATTCCATGATTTTATAATACAATTGCCTTGCAACGAGCGGAGTGACGATGTTGGTACTGTAACGACCTCTAGTGGCTAACCTAGGCAAACTACGGCCCGTGGGTCACATCCAGCCTGTCACTTGTCCCTAGTGTCCTTTTGTGACCCCTTCCTCCCAAAAATATAGAAAAAAAATTCACAATAAAATAAAAATAAAACATCATTCTCATTTTAAATTCGACAAAAATGTTCAAACAAAAAGTATGAGTTTTGTATGGATGAAAAAAAACAAAAAAGGAAAAAGCAGGATCCAGAACAAAATATTTTTTCTAACTAAAAAAAAATAAAAAAACACAAAAAAATATAATAACAATTAACGCAGTATTTTTTATTAGTATTTATTTATGTATTTAATTTTTTAGTAAAATTAATTCAAATAAAAACAACCAAATCCCCCCCAAAACAGACAAAAATATAAAACTGCTACAAGAAAATTGTTGAAAAAATAAAAGGAAAATATTTGTTTGGGAGGAAAAAAATATAGAAAAAAAACCCTAACTTTTTTTAAACATTGATTAGCGCACTTTTGTGTTGATCCTAATTAACTTTCATTCATTCATACTTAAAAAGTAGAACTAAATGAAGTAATGCATAGAAATATAAATAAAATATACACACAATTTTTTAGTATTTTTAGATTGAAGTTAAATCAAACAAAACAAAACATTTCTAACCAAAAAATATATATTGATTTTTGTTAATAATGAAAATATTAATACAAATAATGGCACTAATAACAAAAATTCTGATCACAACTATAATTTTAAAATAATTTAAAAAAAAAAACTTTTTTAGATTTTTGTATTAAAAAAAAATATATATATATAAAATAAAAAAATTCAGAAATTGCAAATAGTTATTTTTGTGGACAAAAAAAACCTACAAAATTTAAGGACAACAAAACTCGAGTAGAAATCTTGTTTTTCTTCTGTCTTTGAATGCATTCAGGAGGCGTTCAGGGTCATCTACTGCTCGTACGTAAAAGATGGGCTGCTCAGCCTGTGGCGGGGCAACTCGGCCACCATGGTGAGGGTCATGCCCTATGCCGCCATCCAGTTCTGCTCTCATGAACAGTACAAAAGAGTACTGGGGGGCCACTACGGTTTCCAGGGAAAGTAAGTCAAACAAAAATGACATTTATCACATTTATTGTATTTCCGGGACTGTAAGGCGCACCCAAAAACCCCAATTTCTGGTGCAAAAATTGAAAGTGAAGTGCGCCCGGTATGTCTTACGTACTGCAAAACACTGGTGGATAAAATTGTAAATGCATGCAGTTTTCATTTGTGTACATGACTACACTAAGTTTTACGGTGGTACGGAAATCACTAGTTTTTTGCGGTTAATAAGGACCAGAACCACCCGTGAGGCCACTTGTGAGGCCCCTTCTCAAGGTTTCTTAGTTTCCTCTTGCTGAGTTTTTCAGTTTTTCCTTAAGATCAGGGAATGGTGTCATTGTAGCCCTTTGAGACATTTTGTGATTAACGGCTATAAAAATAAATTTGATTTCGAAAAGTGAAAATCAACGTACCGTAAATTCCGGACTATAGAGCGCACCTGATTATAAGCCGCACCCACCACATTTCGGGTGTGGCACCTGTATATTAGCCGCATGCGCCCACATTGAAAAAATGCAACACAAACACATAATTAACCCATACCTGACACAGTCCAAAAATCACAGCCGGCAAAAGGAACGGAAAATGATACCGGTACTTAAAGTGTGATGCAGACCTGCACAGTCCGGGTGCCCGTTGAAAGTAATCCAAGGAAAATAGTGTATATTTCCAAAGGTAAGGGTGGGAAAAATATAGATCCACTATTGTCGGCCGCGTCCACAAACACGTCTCACCTTTACACCACTTCCCGTCAGCCCGCATTTGCCCCGCCCCTTCTTTCTCATTTGCTCGTGCAAAACATATCAGAATAAGTTTCTAAAATAAATACATTACAAAAATATACAGTTGCAAATACATATTATACATGGTCACACATATTTACAAAGAAAGATGGTACACCGAGAGAGTTTTCAAAGCTTTTATAATAATACAACTTTCATCCCAAACCTTGCCTGTGAACGGTAGCAAAACGCTACTAGGAACACGCTCGCAAAACAGAAAACAGGTCTGTTAAGGAAACTTACCGTACTTGTAATGACCACGGTACACCGTCCTCATCTTCCTCCTTATAACGACGTCTTCAAAGTCGTCTTGCCCAGTAGGGGAAAGAGACATTGTCATATAGACGTCGTCCCACGCTCCCTTAATCAAAAACACGCTAGCAACACGCTCGCAAAGGAAAATTTACATGCAGTAGCTCTGTTTCCTTCTTTATCGGACTGCTCGATTGCATTTAGCTTGAAAGCTGCGTCATGTGCCTTTCTTTTTGCAATTTGCATGATGAGGGTATGTTGTTGCAGTCTTCCTCGGCGCATATATTCCACCGGTCTAAATCGTACCTTTTGTACTCGAGCGCCGCTGGCGGCTGTTAGAAAAATTACATAAATTGGCCGCATCACTGAATGAGCCGCAGAGTTGAACATTTGGGGAAAAAAGTAGCGGCTTATAGTCCGGAATTTACGGTATTTGCATCGCACCTTTACAAAAGCCGCCAAAGGGTTAAACTTGCCTCGAGTATTACCGACTTAAATTATATGACAAAATAACACACATAGACATCTACAAATAATAACACAAATTGTGTAATTGCAGTTAAATAAATTGTCTTTATGATACAAATGTAAAACAAAATTGGAGGGCTTCGCCTTTCAGTGTAAGAAAGCAATTTAGAGAGTGGCCGGCTAGCTATGGACTAAGATCGGGTCTCCTCGCCACAATGATTAAAATAAGACTCTACCAAATATAGATGTTTCCCACGATTTGGTAATCCAGGTCATCCGTTTTATGGCTAATGGACCTGGCGTTGGCGATATACAGGGACCACAGCGGTGGCTTCGAAGAGTTGTAAGACTAGCTGGTAGCAGTTGTCCAGACCAGCAACACCGCTCTTGCCTTCTCCCGGACACCGCTCGAGTCGCTCCTGGAACCCGATAATAATCAACGAAGCACCTGCTGGTGATCACAATTCCGTTGTGCTCCTCTTACTTTTGTCAGAGTTGGATTTAATTAATAATTTCTTTTTAATGTAACTAGCCGCTCAAAGCTAGCATTCTTGGTTCTACCGTTTGACTGATACATACACCAGCCTATCACAGTCGCTCAGACAGATGGTCACTCCCACCCAACACAGAGGACCCTCCCGAATCAGTCTCCGCGGTGTGCTGCCTAACAGAACACAATGCACGGTACAATATCAATGACAATAAAGACAAAATTGATTCCATTTCTGAATCCGCTAAGGAGTGAACCTGGAATAACAGAAACGCAAAGTAGCGAGCGGTCTCTGAACTACTACATTTGTGGAATAATCTATCATTCAAACAACATTGCTGAACAAGATCGCAAAACATTTCATGCAACGGGAATCGAACCCGGGTCGCGGCTCTAAAACCCAACTACTAGACCACTTGGGATACAGATGACATACGAAAAGGCATTCATCGTTGGGGTTGTCCATCGATTCGATGATGACCATCTTCTTTTATTTGTGAGTCTGCTGATGTTTGAACAGTCCGATCCTGGATTGTGGTCGGAGACTCAGGTGAAAGAGGATACCTGCGCAATGACGGTTTTTAAAGTGGCGTAAGGGGTGCGCTTTCCCCAACGCCACTATCTTGATTGTAAAGAAGATGGCTCCAGTGGCAAGGGAGACCCTAGACGACCGGCATCTTTCTACAACTGCAGGCGGCTAATGGGATCCAGGTCTATAGGAAACCGCCTCAAAGCGTGCCGCCACCAGCTTTTGGGATCACTCTTAGTCTGGACTCTACCCTTCGACCTGTTCGGTTTGGGTAACCCTACCAGGAGTACGAGGCTCCCGCCGACATAGCTCTACGGGTCATGGAGACGCGCAAAGTGCCCCACCACGATAAGGTGGTGATCCGTCGGGACACAGGCATTCATATTTATCTCATGATCACACTATTTCTACTAATGGTGCCAGAAATTAATGTTAAAAAGGAGAAAAATGGAAAGATGTCCCAAAAAATATAAACAAACGCAAATCCCAAATCGTCATCGAATTGTTTGCCTCCACATGCTTTTTTTGTTTATGTATATCTTTAAGGACAACTCTGTTTTCTCCATTTCAACATTGAGTTCTGGTACTGTGACTAAAAATAATGTGATAATAAGAAAATTGTAATGCCTTTTCATATGTCATTTGTTTCTCTAGCCTAGTGGTTAGGTTTCAGCACTCTAACCGCACAATGTTTTGCGGTTTTGGTCACAGAACTCTTTCGACTGATGAGCGTATATGACGCGCAATGAATTTACATGAAAATATACGATGGTACTGTAGTTCTGTGTTCCTTATATAATGAAATATACGACAAAATACTATTTTTGGTAGGTGCGCCTTATAATCCAGTGCGCCTTATAGTTGAGAAATGACAGTAATCTTTAATTTTTTTCGACTGTTTCAGAGCTCTTCCGCCTTTCCCGAGATTCCTAGCAGGCTCCTTAGCAGGGACCACCGCCGCTATGCTAACGTACCCGCTGGACATGGTTCGGGCCCGCATGGCGGTGACAGCCAAAGAAATGTAAGAATTCTGATTTAAATCGCATTATATTTATTTTAAAGAATAAATAATAAAACATTTGCTCATTTTAAGATTTATTTCTTAACTTGGTAAAGTCCTCAAAATCAGCAAAATTTTCTTTGTTTTATTTGAGAAACAAGAAAAATGTCTTAAAATTAGGAAATACATACTTAAAATGAGCAAAATTGGTTTACCTACCGAATGCTGGATTGTTTTACTTATTTCAAAAACAAAATCCCGAACTTGGTAGAAATCTTTTTTTTAAATGGGCAAAATCGTGATGGATAAGATCCATCCATCCATCCATTATCTGCACCGCTTATCCTCAGTAGGGTTGAGGGGTGCTGGAGCCCATCCCAGCTATCATCGGACAGTTTGCAGGGGACACTCTGAACTGGTTGCCAGACAGTCCCAGGACACATAGAGACAGACAACTCACTTGCTTATTCACACTTAGACAACTCACTCGCTTATTTACACTTAACCTGACTTGCATGCACGGGGAGAACATGCAAACTCCACACAGGAGGTTCTATCTCATGACCTCAGAACTGTGCCGCATACGCACTAACCACCGCGCCCCTGATGGATAAGATATTCTCATTTTAAGGAAGATTTTTTTTGGGGGTTTATCAAAAAAAAACAATAAATAATATAGCAAAACAAGGGGGAAAAATCTTAAAATTGATGAAATTGGATGAAATACAACAAAAATATTACACAAAAACTACAAAACTAAATATCAAATATAGTGCTTAAAAACAGTGACCTCATATATTATTTTGCTTTTATTCTGAAAATCAAAATAAATAGTACAGAATTACTACAAAAATACTACTACAGTAATTCTATATTACAAAGTACTACTTCAGAATTTTTTACTCCAAAAATACTACAAAAAGACAACTACAGTACTATTACAAAAATACTAGATAAAAATGACAGAAATACTACTGTGGAAGTAATACAAAAATCTACAAAAATACCACGAAAATACTGCTTTTCGGAATACATCAATTATACTTCTACAGAAATACAACAAAAATACTACACAAAAGATACAGAACTAAATATCAAAGATAGTGCTTGAAAACGAAGACCTCACATATTATTTTGCTCTCATTCTGAAAGTAAACAAATAGTATAGAATTACTACAAAACACTACTACAGTAATTCTGTATTACATAATACTACCACAGAACTATTTACCCCAAAAATACTACAAAAAGAAAACTCCAGTAATATTACAAAAATACTAAAGAAATATGACAAAAATACTACATGGAAATACTACCAAAAATCTACAAAAATACCACTAAAACACTGCTTTGGAAATACATTAATTATACTTTTACTAAAATACAAAAACTATAAATACCTAATACGATAATATAAAAAACTACTATAGAAATATTACTACAAAAATACTAGTACAAGAAGTTTACAAAAAAGTACTGCAAATTACGCCTATAGCGATACTACAAAATTATTTAGTCCAAAAATACCACAAAAATTCTTCAAAAATACTACTAAAATACTGCTATGGAAATACATCAATTATATTTCTACTGAAATACTAAAAAAATCACCAATACATAATACTATATTATAAACTTCTAGAGAAATATTACTACAAAAATACTACTACAAGGGGTTTACAAAAAATACTGCAAATTACGCCTATAGTGATACTACAAAAATTCTCTTATGAAAATATCACAAAAATACTACAAAAATAAAACTACAGTAACACTGGACTAAAAAATTACTACAGAAATACTGCAGATTTACCACAAACATTATTTTATGGAAATACTGCATTATACAATAGAGATAGTAGAAAAATACTAAAAATAAATACTACAGTAATACTACAAACCCCCCTCGGATGGGTCTGGCCTTGATGCGGCGAGGGGGCTTGCGTGTTTCAGTGACCCTGGAGAGCGATACCGTCGGGAGCTTGCTCCTGGTAGGGTCACCCATGGCGGGCCGGTCTCCGGGGTAGGTTCCAGACAAACAAAGACCCCAGCGTGTCGGTACGCTGTGAGGTGGCAGCCCCACCAACCGACTATCCTGCGGAGGGCTAACAACTCACCCAGGAGAAACCCCCTTTGTTATGAAACTGACCAGAGAAAGAAGCCGGACTGACCAACATGGTAACGGACCCCAGCCTGCCCCCGACCAACGAGTACGGATCGATCTTCGTCGTAGGACCCGTGTCGCCACCTGGAATGTCCAGACACTCCTTCGCCCCGGAGCTGCCACCCTGCTGTCCCGAGAGCTCTGTCGCTATAACATCACCCTGGCAGGGCTCTGTGAAGTACGATGGCAAGGCAATGGTGAAACAACAGCTGGCAACCATTTCTACATCTGGAGTGGCCCCGAGAGTCGGACCGGCCTTTACGGTGTGGCTTTTGCCATTCCAAAAGCCCTCCGGAGGTCCTTCATCAGCTGGACACCAATAAGCAACAGACTACTGTCTGCTCGCTTCCTCCACCATCACGGCAAGATGACAGTGATCGTCGCCTACGCCCCCACCGATGTCGCTGATGAGGATGCGAAGGACGCGTTCTTTGACCAACTCCGCCAGGCTGTCGACCAAGCCCCACCACACGACGTCACCATCATCCTCACTGATGCTAACGCCACTCTATCCAGCAATGATCGGTCCCCCGGCTCACCTGTTGGCACCACCTTCGTTGACAGCACAACAAACGACAATGGCAACCGCCTCCTCCTCCTCTGCCACCAAAACAACCTTTGTGTTGCTGACACCTGGTTTCCCCGGAAATGCATCCATCACTGGACGTGGTACAGCCCAGATGGCAGAACCAGGAAGGCATTGGACCACATCCTGATATTACGATGCTGGAAGTCGTTCGTAACCAACTGCCGGGTGTTCAGAGGAGCACAGCTTGGCAACACAGACCATCGTCTGCTGGTGGCCCAGCTCAAGCTAAAGCTCCGAGCCAACCAGCACAAGACTCTGCCTCGCCCCGACTCCTCCCGACTCAGCGACCCCAACATCGCCAGAGACTTCAGTTGCTCCATCCGCCGCACTCTCGATGCCCTGGCTCCTGACAAGCTGACAGACTGGGCGGCCTTCAAGGAAAGTGTCCTCCAGTCTGCTCACAATGTCCTCGGACGCCCGCGATCCTCCCCGAGAAAGCCCTGGATATCAGAGAGGACACTAAACATCATAGACCAGCGGCGTGAGGCCCGGCTCCGAGGCGACCTCACGGAGTATCGGAGACTGAACCGCCTGCGCAATGTGGCCATTGCTGAAGATAGGGAGAGGTTTTGGCAGGCAGAAGCCCAACAGCTTGAGTCCGCGGCCAACAACAACAACATGAGCCGCGTATTCAGTCTACTACGCCAAGCCCGTAGCGGCCCACACATAAAGACAGCCCTGGTAAAAGACTCAGACGGCAACCTCATCATGACAGAAGCCAACTGCCTCACGCGCTGGAAGGAGCACTTTAGCCTCCTCTTGCAGCACAGCACCATCCCAGCTGATCCCACCCTCCAAGTGGCTGCAAACACAGCACCTCCTAGCAACACCTGCTGCACAGACCCTGTAACACCCGAGGAAGTGAGAGCTGCTCTGAAGAAGCTGAACACCAAGAAAGCCCCCGGCATCTGTGCCATTACCGGCGAGATGCTCAAGGCCGGCGGTGATGGCATGGTGGAGTGGCTAACCTGCCTATTCAACCAGGTGTGGGAATCGGAGCAGCTGCCCACAGACTGGACCAGAGGAGTCATCATGCCCTTCTGGAAATGCAAGGGTGACTGGCTTGTCTGTGGAAACCACAGAGGTATAACCTTACTCTCCATCCCGGGCAAGGTCTTTACCAGGATCTTGCTCAGCCGTGCCCTTCCAGCAATCAGAAGCTGCCGCCGTCCCCAGCAGGCTGGCTTTATGCCCAACCGCTCCACAACGGACCACATCTCTGCCGTCCGTTTGCTGATAGAGAAGACCCGTGAATTCCGTAAAGATCGCCATCTATATATCGGATTCATTGATCTGAAGGCCGCCTTTGACACCGTCTGCCACTCTTCACTGTGGAACATCCTCTAAGCTCTCGGAGCACCACCCAAGATCAAGCTGCTCTACAGCAACGCAGAGAGCTGTGTCCGTATCAACGGCATTGACTCCGACTGGTTTACTATCTCCAGCGGCGTTCGCCAAGGCTGTGTGGCTGCTCCCGACCTTTTTAATTGCATCATCGACCATCTGATGTTCAAGGTTAGTGAGCGCATCCCCGGAGTGTCTTTCGGCAACTACCACCTGACTGACCTGGAGTATGCTGACGACACCATCATGCTCAGCACTTCCTACAGCCAGCTGAGAGACGCTCTGGGCATTTACAGCGAAGAGGCAGCGCGGCTTGGCCTCCAAGTGAGTTGGACGAAAACCAAGTTCATGTATGTCGGTGATGGACCAGATCCACCTCCCATCCAAATTGGTAGCGACATCGTAGAGCCTGTCAAGAGCTTTGTGTATCTGGGGTCCATGGTGACAGACAATGGGGACCTAAAACCAGAGATTCTCCGCAGAAGAGCCCTGGCAGCATCTGCTCCGCAGTCTCTCTGGAAACCACTCTGGCGGCACCAGACCATCGCACGCAGGACAAAGCTCCGCATTTACAACCTCGCCGTACTCTCTATTCTGCTTTATGGCTCAGAAACATGGCCCCTGAACGACACCCTGGCCACAAGAATCGACGGTTTTGATTGCAGGGCTCTCAGAACTATCGAGAACATCAGGTGGGCCCAGCGAGTCTCCAATAAAGAGCTCAGAGCCCGCACGTGCCAGCCCCGAGCATCTTCCTTGGTCGCACAACGCCGCACCCACTGGTTTGGCCATGTCCTTCGTCTACCACCAGACCATCCGACACGAGCCATTCTCCAGTTTGACCCAAAGGCCGCAGGCTGGAGACGACCACGAGGGAAACCCCGCACTCGATGGCTCGACGTCGTTGCGGGCGACCTCCAACAACACGGAGTTGCTGTAGAGGATGCAGAACAACTGGCACAAGACCGCCAGCATTGGAAAAACCTGGTTCATCTGGTCGGCTCAACGCACAGGGACGGGACCCCCCGACCTTCGCTGGAGCAATAATCAATCAATCAATCAATACTACAAAAGTTCTATAATCAACTACTGTAATAATACAAAATTGTCTCTCCTATCAAATGCTGGATCATTTGTTCATTTTAGGTATTGTTTTTCTAAACTCTGAGGAAAGAGAGAAGGGGCAGAAATGGAATGAAAAGCGGCAGGCTTTTGGGGATACCGGAGAGTAAGGAATTACAATAAACAAAACAAGAGGAGATAAAAGCATACACCATCACCTCCATGTTTTCCTGAGAAAGATTAGGCCGGACTCTGGCAATATTCTCCAAAAGATAACAAACAATTGTAGTTATATTTTGATACACGGAATAAAAACTAAACTCAGAGTAAAAAGGACATTCTCAAAACATTGTAAGGGTCTAAAATCTTGCATTTAGTGTGACTTTCTATGTGATTTTACTGGGACAGGTACAGCAACATCATACACGTTTTTGTGCGCATTTCCCAAGAAGAAGGGGTCAAGACCCTCTACAGAGGATTCACCCCCACCATTGTGGGCGTCATTCCCTACGCCGGCATCACTTTCTTCACCTATGAGACCCTCAAGAAACTTCACGCAGGTAAACGCAGAAATAACACAAAACTTTGACTTATTTTTAATATGAGTTTATTTATTTGACTTTACAGTGGAACCTCTGTTCTCGACCATAATCCGTTCCAGAACCCTGTTCGAAAACCGATTTGTTCCATCACCGAAATCATTTTTCCCATTAAAAATAATGTAATTCGTTTTAATTCGTTCCAACACCCTGAATGTTTACCTTGAATGTTTAACGGAAACATAAAGCTAACCCAGGCTAATCGTACGTCCGCGTTATCGTAATCTTCGGTACGAAAGATTATGCTAACATGAACGTGTAAAAATAAAAAAAATCAGTTCGTTTACAAGTCATTTAGCACCCGGGTCTCCACAACAAGTGGTGAGCGGTTCATTGGAAAGGGGGCTCTGTTCCAACACCCTCAATGTTCAGCTCCGTTCCAACACTCTGAATGTTTACCTGAATGTTCAACGTAAACATAAAGCTAACCCAGGCTAATCGTACGTTTGCGTTATCGTAATCTTCCGTACGAAAGATTACGCCAACATGAACGTGTAAAAATAAAAAAATCAGGTCGTTTACAAGTCATTTAGCACCCGGGTCTCCACAATAAGTGGTGAGCGGTTCATTGAAAAGGGGGCTCCGTTCCAACACCCTGAATGTTTACCTGAATGTTCAACGTAAATACAATGCTAACCCAGGCTAATCATACGTTCGCGTTATCGTACTCTTCCGTACGAAAGACTACGCTAACATGAACGTGTAAAAATAAAAAAAAGGATAAAGAAAAGAATTATGAATAGGATTTCTTACCTTTGTGGTGGTCAGCAGAAGGCGCAGGTGGACGGTGGGGTATTCCCTAGCAAGATCAGACACTCACACACCTCCTTCATATTTTGCTATCATTTCTTTCTTAAATGCAATAGTTGTACGCACTACTTTTCTTTTTTCACCTGTAGCAACTTTGCTGCTTGCACTGACTTTCTTCGGAGGCATAATTAAGGGCTAAAACACTCCGTACACCTATATTAAAAGCGAAAGCAAACTGAAGCACGTCCGCACGCGATAACAGTTGGTCACGAAAAGAGCGATCTACACACGTACGCCGCTCAGTATCGCATCCTAGCGTACGCACTCACGCATTACTGGCGTTCGAACTCCGATTTTTTGACCGAACAGCGAAGCAAGAATTTCTCAAAATTTTTGGTCGGACTCCGATTTGTTCGAACTGAGAGGCGTTCGAAAACCGAGGTTCCACTGTATTTTGAAATCATTTATCCAGTAAAACGAACAAAATAAAGTTACATTTCTTTCTTTTAGGAATATTTATTTGTTTACTAAATTAAGATAAATGAACGAATTGATGTAACATATCTTACAACAAAATAGTTTTTTCAAAATAAATAATAAAGACAATGGGATGGGGTTTCCTCAATGTTCTCTGGTTGATTAACCTACAGTGAGTGCTTTGCCAGTGGCGCCTGGATTGATAAATTACTTCAGAATTACTACAAAAATAGTACAAGACTAAAGCTACAAAAAACTACAGAACTTCAATAAAAATCAAACTTCAAAATAACTAAATTTTTTTTTAAAAAACTACAGTAATAATTCAAAACTAAATGACAAATGAAGTGCTTAAACAACAACAATTGGACATATTTAAAACTGCAAGTCATTGTGTGACCCAATGTAGACTTTTTTTCTCTTGTGATTCTCTCAGCATCGTCTTGCAAGCCCAATAAAACGATGTGGCGGGCTAAGAGTTTGACACATGTGAAAGAATAAAATGAATGAATGAATTAACTTTATTTCGAACATGATAAAAACATCCATCCATCCATCCATCCATTAACTGCACCGCTTATCCTCAGTAGGGACCGCGGGGGTGCTGGAGCCCATTCCAGCTATCTTCGGGCAGTGAACTGGTTGCCAGCCAGTCGCAGTGCACTCAAGAGACAACTCACTCGCTCATTCGCACCTAGGGACAATTTGGACCAGCCAATTAACCTAACATGCATGTTTTTGGAATGTGGGAGGAAACCGGAGTGCCCGGAGGAAACCCACGCAAGCACGGGAGAACAAGCAAACTCCACACAGGAAGGTTCGATCACATGACTTCAGAACTGTGCCGCACACGCGCTAACCACTGCGCTGCCGTGCTGCCCGTATGATAAAAACAAAACGAGTCAAAAAAACATGTTAACGTATATGTCCGAAAAGCAATAGGAAGAAGCATATGCTTATTTACTGTAATTCCACCCCCCCCAAACTTCCTCAATAATTGTGTTTAACAGTTAAATGTCATGAATCTCTTGTGTATTTTTATGTAAAAAACACCTAATGAATATATATATTTGCATATGCATATAATAAGAGTATTATAATAATAATTCTCATGGGTGCTCATGGTGAGAACTGACATATTGTTTTGTGGTGTGTTTCGTCCCTCATACAAATATCTTTGGACCTGCTGCTTGAATGCCTCCAGCATCAAGCTCCCGCTTGTCTGCCCTAACTATGATATGTGCAGAACATGAATGTTTTGTGTTCCTATTAATTATAATTAATTTCATCAATAACGCGTTACAGTATTCGTTACCGGGAAAGCAATTGCGCTTCAGGAACGTTCCTTTGGCTTAGATGTGAGTATATACTGTAGGGAGAATATCTGCCTGAGGTGAAATTCACATTCATGTACTCTGTTTTTGAAGGCACCACGATAACTGTATTTTGTTGAACTTTTTATGTACGTACCGTATAAGCATGCCTATCCATGGCAGATTGAAGGTTGTATGTAACAATGTGAGTGATGCAATATTATACGGCAGTCATAAAAACATCACAGTTTATTACTTGCATTTAATGAGTAACACAGTAACTGTATGTTGTAACGACAGTAGAGTTACTCAATTTTATCAATAATGCGTTATAATATTCGTTACGGAGAAAGCAAATTTCGCTCCAGGAACGTTCCTTGGCTTAGATGTGAGTATACACTGTAGGGAGAATATCTGCCTGAGGTGAAATTCACGTTCCCGTACTCTGTGTTTTCGAAGGCACCACCATAACTGTATTTTGATGTACTTTTTATGAACATACTGTATAATCATGCCCAACGGCAAGGGCAGATTGAGTGTTGTATGTGACATATGCAAACTTAAGACGGGCCTTGGCATGTGCTGGTTTAAGCATCCCCGGTAACGTTTTTTCTTCCCTCCCCTAGAAAAAACAAAGCGCGCTCAGCCTTCCACGTTGGAACGCCTGGCCTTCGGCGCTTGCGCCGGGCTGATCGGGCAATCGGCGTCGTACCCGCTGGACGTCGTGCGCCGGCGCATGCAGACGGCGGGCGTGACGGGCGCCGCCTGCAACGGCGTGTGGGCCACCGTGCGCCACATTGTGGTCCACGAGGGGATCGCACGGGGACTTTATAAAGGACTGAGCATGAACTGGTTGAAGGGACCCGTCGCCGTCGCCGTCAGCTTCACCACTTTCGACGTGACGCACGCGTTGCTCCTCAAAGCGCATCAGATGGGCTTCGGTTGGAGCTCCAAAAATGACTTTTGAAATCATCACCTCTGTAGAACACGACAGTCAGAGCCGGTGTTATGCCGAGAAATGCATCCCTGCCGAGATTTGCATCCCCTCGCTACTACAACCACTTTTACCTCGTTTTATCTCACTTTTATATCACTTTTCGGGAATGTAATGGCGAACATATAACAAAAACCAATTGGTCTTGCATTTGTTGGGAATGTAATACAACTTAAACCATTCCGTCTTTGTATTTGTTGTGAAAGTAATCGAACGGCAATGCACACCGTATACAAATCACTTTTGAGCAGGTAACATGTTTATTTTGCCTTTTTCTATTCAAATCGCTCGTATTGAAACTGTTATGCACTCTACCATAAAACTTATTTCAGCATAATAAGCTTTACGGTAGAGTGCATAACAGTTCTCAAAAGTGATTTATATACGGTGTGCTGCGTGTGCATTACCGCTCGATTACATTCACAACAAATACAAAGACGGAATGGTTTAAGTTGTATTACATTCCCAACAAATGCAAGACGAAGTGTTTTTTGTTATATGTTCGCCATTTCATTCCCGAAAAGTGATATAAAAGTGAGATAAAACGAGGTAAAAGTGGTTATAGTAGCGAGGGGATGCAAATCTCGGCAGGGATGCATTTCTCAGCATAACACCAAGGCATAAGCGAGCTAAGCGGTTGCTTAGTGCCCCGCAACCGCTAGGGGGCCCCCAAGAGTGGTTCACTTCTTTGGTACCAACATTGTCATCAAATATAGTGCTTTAAAACAGGGACTTCATAAATTATTTTGCTTTCATTCTGAAAATAAAAAATAGTATAGAATTACTACAAAAATGCTACTACAGTAATACTACATTGCAAAAAAATACTATATGATAATTCTCTCCAACAATACTACAAAAAGAAAACTCCAGTAATATTACAAAAATACTAAAGAAATATGACAAAAATACCACTATGAAAGTACTACAAAAATACTACTAAAATACTGCTTTGGAAATATATCAGATATACTTCTACAGAAAGAAATACAAGAAAAATACTCAAAAACAAAAACTACAAAACTAAATATGAAATATAGTGCTTAAAAACAGGAACCTCGTATATCATTTTGCTTTCATTCTGAAAAAAAAAAATAAATAGTACAGAATTACTACAAAAATACTACTACAGTAATTCTATATTACAAAATACTACCGGTACTACAGAATTATTTTTTCCAAAAATACTACAAAAAGAAAAATCCAGTAAAATTACAAAAATACTAAGAAATATGACAAAAATACAAAATGGAAACACTACAAAAATACTGCTTTGAAAATACATTAATTATACTTCTACTAAAATACTAAAAAATACCAATACATAATACAATGATATAAAAAAAAACTACTCAAGAAATATTACTACAAAAATACTACTACAAGAGGTTTCCAAAAGAAATACTGCAAATTACGCCTATAGCGATACTACAAAAACTTTCTTATGGAAATATCACAAAAATACTACAAAAATAAAACTACAGTAACACTGGACTACAAAAATACTACAGAAATACTATAGATTTATATGGAAATACTGCAATATACCATAGATATAGTACAAAATTATTCCAAAAATAATACTACAGTAATCGTACAAAAATACTATCATAAAACTACTGTAATAATACAAAAATACTAAGAATTGACTACAGATTTACAACAAAAATCTACTTTCGAAATACAACAAAACTACCACAGAAATACTAAAAAATATACTACTATGGAAATACTACATGAAAATGACTTCAAAAATAGTAGAAAAAAATAAAACTACTTTAACACTCTACTACAAAAATACTACAGAAATACTACAGATTTACAACAAATATTCGTATATGGAAATACTGCAATATACCATAGAAATAGTACAAAACCACTCCAAAAATAATACTACGGTAATAGTACAAAAATTCGAAAAAAATAATACTACAGTAATAGTACAAAAATACTATCACCATAAAACTACTGTAATAATACAAAAATACTAAGAATCGACTACAGATTTACAACAAAAATCTACTTTCGAAATACAACAAAAGTACTACAGAAATACTAAAAAAATACTACTATGTAAATACTACATAAAAATGACTTCAAAAATAAAACTGCCTTAACACTGTACTCCAAAAATTCTACAGAAATACTACAGATTTACAACAAATATTCGTATATGGAAATACTGCAATATACCATAGAAATAGTACAAAAACACTCAAAAAATAATACTACAGTAATAGTACAAAAATACTATCATCATAAAATACAAAAATACTAAGAATCGACTACAGATTTACAACAAAAATCGACTTTTGAAATACAACAAAAGTACAACAGAAATATTAAATTATACTACTGTGGAAATACTACATGAAAATGACTTCAAAAGTAGAAAAATAAAACTGCACTAACACCACAAAAAAACGACAGAACTTCGATAAAAATCCGACTTTCAGTACTACAGTAATACTTTAAAACTAAATAACAAATGAAGCGCTTAAAACAGGGACCTAATCTATTATTTCTGCTATTTGTTTCAAAACCAATTGGATGAAACTTATCAATTATAACATGTGACATGCGGCCCCCGACTCCAAATAGTTGCCTACCCCTGGAGTAGAACATGGAAGGAGTTCGAGTAGGTATTCAAATGATCAATTAATAAGGGGCCCCAAATCAAGTTTTTCCTTAGGGCCCCATGAAGGCTTGGGCCGGTCCTGACAACTAACGTGTTTTTGGTGTTTGCACAATTTTATCATCACAAAATTTTGCCTTGGTTAATTTTGATTTCAGTACAAATCACGGGGATTGAGATCGTGCTTTGCGCTAGGGCGAAATATTTTTTTAGAAGAAAAAAAAAAAAAAAAAACACCAATGCCTCATTATTTACGTTATTTGTGTTTCAGATGTGAAAATTGAGGCTCGACATTCAATCATTAGAAAAAAATAGAAATCTATTGATGAATTATAAAGATGGCTATGACATTTCATTTAATTTCTATATTGTACAGTTCTCCCGTTAGGGATGTTGTTGTCGTTCCTCATCTGTCCACTCGAGGGCGCCCTGTGTCAATATTAATGTACCGTACACGGTCTGAAAAGGATATAAAATAGAATATAAAGATTGTGTTATCCTGAATGTCTTTTTTACTATTACTGAATCGCCACAACGCAAATCTATTGCTACACGTATTATTAATCATGATTTCAAGGCGTTCATAACTTTGGACCTCGTTTTACGACAGTCCAAACTTTGGACTCCAAAGTTATGAACGCCGTGTGCCACAATACCTCCCCATAAGGCACTTCATGTTTTCCACGCAAAAATATCGTTTTTTCCATCTGAATTATCTACGTACAAATACTAATCGCAAACCCGCCGTAAAGCGAGAACGTTACCGCAATAATTTAAAAACATATAATAAATAAAATACAAAGATTGCTTAGCCATTTGACTAGTATTGAATAATCACAGTAGTAGTAACACGTATTAAGAAATATGATATACTGTAAAGGTAACCTCGTTTTACGACGGCTCAAACTACGACAGTACAAAAGTTACAAACAGCGGTTGCCACAATACTTAATTTCATCTCATTATCTGGACCGCTTATCCTCAGTAGGGTCGCGGGGGTGCTGGAGCCCATCCCAGCAATCATCGGGCAGTGGGCAGGGGACACCCTGAACTGGTTGCCAGCCGATCGCAGGGCACACAGGGACAGATAACGTGCTTGTTCATTCACACCTAGGGACAATTTGGACCGGCCAATCCACCTGAAAATGCATGTCTTTGGAATGTGGGAGGAAACCGGCGTGCCCGGAGGAAACCCACGCAAGCACGAGGAGAACATACAAACTCCGCACAGTAGCTTGGAACAGTGCCACACATGCGCTAACCACTGCGCCGCAGTGCTGCCCCAATACCCATGTATTCCTAGTATTGTATATGTATAATATATATGTATACAGATATATATGTATACAAAATATTTGTTATGAATCATTTTTATAGCATTACTTTCAGATTTTCCACGCAAATAGTTATGATTTGTTACATCAACGATCTCTTCTACGTACAAATCTTAATATCGACTCTATCATAAAGCAGGGACTCATGAAGCACTCTAGTATTGATTTAAAGCGATATTAGCATGTTTTCCACGCAAATAATCATTATTTTTTTAATACCAATGATCTCATCTATGTACGAGTCTTAATCACTAAAAACGTCGTAACTTGAAGAATTGTCTCGTCACCTTGTGAAGCACTTTAATATTTATAAAAATATTGTAGTATTATTTAAAAGTTTTTCCATTGGAATATAATTGTTTTCGATGTCCATGATCTTATCTACGTATAAATGCGAATCACAAACCCGTTGTAATGCACAACCCCGTAGTAAAGCGAGGACTCACCTCCTGTAGTTGCTTAAATAAGACGACTCCATGGATATTCTGCCTATTTATCCTAATTTGTCTTCTTTTTCTCTTTAAGTCCTTATTACGTGTTCTACACCGAGTGTCATTTCTAACCTCGTTGCATACGATGTTTCACCACCTTAATGTCAATGACAGAGACAATTCATTTACCTCATGTTGAGGTTTTTGAGTTTTTCCTTGCCATCATGTTGGGTTTAGATCAGGGGATGGTGTCATAATAGTCTGTAGTTTGCAATAGTCTGTGCTGCCCTTTGAGACTCCCTGTGATTAAGGGCGTCACAAATAAACATGACTTGACAATTCAATTCAATAAAATATATAACTAAAAATAATACGAGACTTTTTCTCCTGTAGGTGGCAGCAAAATAACTAGTGTTTTGGGTGATTTTAGGCTATATTCATCACCTAATGGCCTAAACTTGACCCCACATCCACTAAACCCAAACATTCAACTTCCTTTCGAAGAAGTCATCCATCAGTCCATCCATCCAGAACATTAAAATGAAAATCCTAATGACTTTAATTTCCCAGGGACGCTGAGCAATCGTGGGCAAGGATGGATGGATGACGAGCAGCATCCGTCCGTCCTCCATCCCTCATCCCTGTGACCTTGACTGTGAATTATTGGATGTCCTGCCAACCGACAGGGATCCGCTGTTGCGACGAGCGAGACAATAGCACGGGGACGGTGTTGGGAGTAACGAGTAGCGTAAATACAATTTTGTAACTCAACCATCGTG
Source organism: Urocampus carinirostris (assembly GCF_059441175.1). Taxonomy (NCBI): domain Eukaryota; kingdom Metazoa; phylum Chordata; class Actinopteri; order Syngnathiformes; family Syngnathidae; genus Urocampus; species Urocampus carinirostris. The sequence continues at coordinate 4,809,518 of NC_142360.1, forward strand.
ATATACTACGGTTCCTTCTTGTCTTTAACGTACTACACGACACTCAATCCGCAAGCAGTTGCCGAATACAACACGAAAAGGGTGAATTTTTATTACTACCTCCAAAGTACAACTAAATACAGTTATGGTACTACCGTTTCAAGCACAGATTACCTGGACGCATCATTTCTCCATAATGATATTCAGATATTCTCCCTACCGTATTTACTCACATTATCACATAAAACCCTGAATCTGCCATTGCCAATGGATGGGCATGTCTATACAGTATGTACTTAAAAAGTACAACAAAATACAGCTATGGTTGTGCCTTCAAAAACACAGAGTACGGGAACGTGAATTTCCCCTCATGCATACATTCTACCTACAGTATATACTCACATCTAAGCCAAAGGAATGTTCCTGGAGCGCAATTGCTTTATCAGTAACGAATAGAGTAACGCGTTATTGATAAAATTGAGTAATTCTGCTGTCGTTAAAACATAGAGAGTTACTGCGTTACTCATTAAATGCAAGTAATAAACTGTGATGTTTTTATGACTGCTGTATAATTCTGCATCACTCACATTGTCACATACAACCCTGAATCTGCCATTGCCAATGGATAGGCACGTTTATACGGTATGTACATAAAAAGTACGACAAAATACAGTTACGGTGGGGCCTTCTAAAACACAGAGTACAGGACTATAAATTTCACATCGTAAAGATATTCTCCCTCTAGTATATGCTCACATCTAAGCCAAAGAAACATATTCCTGAAACGCGATTGCTTTTATTGGTAACGAATACTGTAATGCGTTAATAATAAAATCTGCCATTGCCGATGGGTGAGCATGATTATATGGTATGTACCTAAAAAGTACAACAAAATACAGTTATGGTACGGGGACCATAAATTTCACCTCATACAGATATTTTCCCTCATGTATATACTCACCTCCAAGCCACATTTACAACTATAAAATAAAACACTGAAATCAAGGGTTAAGTATTTATGTGCGTATTTGGTTGTATGTCACCAGTAGTGAATGGTAGGCAGCGCATGTGGATGGGGGCGTGGCTTATATAGAAACAAACACCAACGGGAAATCAATGCAGAAAACGTGAGCATAGAATTTACGGTAAAAAAGTGCTACATTTTGGTCTTTTTAATTGCAAATAATTTTTGCAATACACTATGTAATGTAGCGAGATAGTTATCGTATTTTCTGGACTGTACAAATAAGACAGAAATTTAAAATTGGGCCTTTAACCCGGTGCGTCTTAAATACCGAAGAATATGGTGTCTACGATTGGAAATTCATACAGTAATTATAGGTGTGCGTTAGTACACAAGGTTTTATGGTAAAGTTCCGTATTTGAGCTGGCCGAAATTGTAATACATTGTATCTAACGGGATTCGAACTTGTAGTGGTGAGGGCGCCAACACTTAACACTACACCACCAGCGGTTCAGATGATGTACTAAAAAACATTAGAGCTTTATCACACTATTTTTAATCACTGTGCCAGAAACACTGATTTGCATAGTGCATTCTGATAAGTTAAAGGGTTTCTCCATGTCTTCACCTTTGCGTCAATAACGTTGCGAAAGACAGAAACAGAAGACTGAAAGCCTTTCAACAAAATACTCTTTTACGTATGTAGAAATATTAAAGCGAGAGGTCATTGACGCACAGGTGAAAAAGTAGAGATACAGTATCAGAATGCACTATGTAAATCAGTGTTTCTGGCACCATGAAAATAATGTGATAATGAGATAGCTTTGTAGCTAGCTATCTACCTTTATGTTTAGCTATTCAGCAAGCTGTTTAGCTAGCTTTTGAAGAAGGATCGTGGATTCTTATCTCGTCTTTCGCGTGTTTGTTGAATTACAGGTGAGGAGAATATTGGTAAATTAAGAGGCTAGAGATGAACTGGTTCTCGAAAAGATAGATGGATAGATAGATAGATAGATAGATAGATACTTTATTCATCCCTGTAGGGAAATTCACACAGATTTTTTATTGGCAGAATATATTCCTGAGACAATCTATGACATTTTGAAGCAATATTTTATACCTTTTTTGAGGCGTTGTATAGGTCAACAGGAAACCGGAACAGTTTCCTGCTTGCCACCGTTCGCACATTTTTGTGTTATCAGCCAATTCCTCAAAGTTTCAGTTTGTTCGTATTTAGGTGTTGTATAGGTCAACAGGAAACCACAACTTCAGTTTTTCGCTTGCACCTTGGTCCCATAGTTTCTTGACATCAGGCTGAACTTTGTTCTTTCGCTAAAAGTTACCGACATTAGTTTGAACTTGTAATTTGTATTGAAAATATCCATTTTTAATGAAAGCTGATATACCTCATGCACAATAGGTTTACACTTTTTCATTTTGTTGCATGCTATCTAGCTAACATTTTACTTTTTGCCAGTTTTAAGAATAAATTTGGCCTCATTTCTAGCTAGCTGTCTGGCCTTTTTTAAGCTTTTTACCTGGCTATTTAGATGGCTCTTTACTCTTTTAGCTAGCTATCTAGCTTCCTTTTAGCTATTTGGCAAGCCGTCTAGCTTAGCTGCTATATTAGAAATACATATCAAACTGGCTGCCCTTTACGCTAATTAGTAGCAAATAGTTGTTCTCAGCTTGAAAAGGGTTGGAGACCCCTGTTTTAGGGTAACATGCTACTACTGGGTGTGAGTAATCTGCAAGGAAGGGAATTAATTTTAGATAAAGTAACTAGTAACTATAACTACGTCCTTTCTTCAGTAACCCGCCCAATACTGCACAGGGCGCTTGCTGTATGGTGGTCACAGGCCGAGTGATTGAGCGAGGGTGGAGACGGAGGCGGAGGGATGCAGAGATGCGGTTGCCATGGGTAACCTGGACCGCTGCCAAGGAGATGAAAGGGGCTCCCCGTCATTTGCATGTATTCAAATGTAGCATGAATAATTCACTTTGGAGCCTTTCGCCCCCGCAAAGTGGACAATGGGGGTTTTACACTAAACGAGGGAAAAACGAGAGAATAAAAGAAGGGCAGGAGGTGATTAGGATGCACACAGTGTCATAGTTCACTTCGCATTTGGACAGTCTGGCTATGAATGTACGCTGCTCGGACAAGCTGCTTGGCTTTCCGATCATTACCAAATCGTTATAGCAGTGGTCAGTAATCACCGGGGGGCGTGCCTGTACCAGGCCGTGGGTCGTATTGGTACCGGTCCACACAAAAAGAAAAAAAAATCCGTGGACAAGATAAAAATGAATAAGAATGAGTCAATTTACTTTCATTATATGTATCGTGTTATACAAGCTAGCTAGTGTTGGCGTAGACAATCCGTATCTCGCCAGGTGTTCAACTTCTGTGATTTGGATCGAGTAATTGACACAAGTATTATAAGCAGTTCAGTCGAGGACTTTTATTCCAAAGTTTCAAAATGAAATAAAACAGAATATACTGTGGGCGGGTTCATCACGAGAGTGTTCTCCCACAAAAGTTATCGAAAAATGGCTGACTACAGTTTTTATAGAAAAAGGGTGTGGATTGGCAAGATGCAACATGAAATTTAAACAGCCAAAGAAGGGAACTCTTCTTCAAGATCAGCTGCATTTTGAAGGTTGTATGATAAGATAAGGGCTGACTAATCGGAAGACTATTGCTGGGAAAGTACTGCTATGAAAGGATACATTTAAACATCTTGTGAATACAGCATGTAAATACTTTATTCAAATACGTGAATGAACATATGTGCACTTAAACAACTAAATGAATAATGAACGTATCAAAGAGATACTGGTATAGTTAAAAAATAAAACTAATATGCTGGAAAACCTATGCGGAAGTAACAACACATCAGTGACACATTTTAATAATCCAAGACGAGCCAGCTACTCTGCTAAACTAATTAAGGATTTTTTTATTGCACAGACAGAATTAATACCACCTTTGAGCAAATCAAGGGTGGATATAATGTTTTCATTTCTAACCAAAGTATAAATATCAATTTGTACTTTTGTCTGTTTGTGTGTGTGTGTGCCCAAAAAAGAAGGAAGGAGTTTAGATATGACCACCATTTTTCACAGGCAGGTATGTTACCCTAGATGTGAAAAATGCCCAAATAGGTGACTCAGCACTTATGGTTCTGTTGACACAGCATTTTTTTCCCAGAAAGACATTCAACTCTCCCGGGCCAGAACGACATTGAATACAAACACCATCTTTAACGGCTAGCCAGATATATTACCCTAGATGTGAAAAATGCCCCCAAAAAGATGACTCAAAACCTTTGATTTTGTTGACTTGGCATTTTTCCCTAGACATTTCACTCTCCAAAGCCAGAACTGCATTTCATATGGAAATCATCTTTTACAAGCAGTCAAGTAGATTACCCTGGATGTGAAAAGTGAAAAAAGCTGACTCATCTCTTTTGGTTTTGCTGACTCTGCATCTTCCCCCCAGAAAAAACATTCCACCCTCCCAAACCAGCATAACACAGACTATCAACCCCATCTTTTTCAGACAGTCAAGTAGGTTACCCCAAATGTGAAAACTGCCAAAAAAGCTGACTTCACATTTTTTGTTTTGCTGACACAGCAGCTTTCCCAGAAATCCATTCAACTCCTCCCGGCCAGAACGGGTTTGGCCAGGATCACAATCTTTCACAAGCAATCAGGTGGGTCACTCTTGAGGTAAAAGCATTTTTGGTTTGGCTGACTTAGCAGTTTTCTCCAGAAATGACATTCCCTCTTCCAGGCCAGAACGGCATTCACTATCAACAGCATATTCTACAGGCAGTCAAGTAGGTTACCACGGATGTAAAAACTGCCCAAAAATAGCTGACTCATCATTTTTTATTTTGCTGACTCAGTAGCTTTCCCAGAAATCCATTCAACTCTTCCCGGCCAGAACGGGTTTGGCCAGGATCACAATCTTTCACAAGCAATCAGGTGGGTCACTCTTAAGGTAAAAGTATTTTTGGTTTGGCTGACTTAGCAGTTTTCTCCAGAAATGACATTCCCTCTTCCAGGCCAGAACGGCATTCACTATCAACAGCATATTTTACAGGCAGTCATTAGGTTACCACGGATGTAAAAACTGCCCAAAAATAGCTGACTCATCATTTTTTATTTTGCTGACTCAGTAGCTTTCCCAGAAATCCATTCAACTCTTCCCGGCCAGAACGGGTTTGGCCAGGATCACAATCTTTCACAAGCAATCAGGTGGGTCACTCTTAAGGTAAAAGTATTTTTGGCTTGGCTGACTTAGCAGTTTTCTCCAGAAATGACATTCCCTCTTCCAGGCCAGAACGGCATTCACTATCAACAGCATATTCTACAGGCAGTCAAGTAGGTTACCACAGATGTAAAAACTGCCCAAACATAGCTGACTCATCATTTTTTATTTTGCTGACTCAGTAGCTTTCCCAGAAAGATATTCCACTTCCCCAGGCCATAACGACATTAAATAACAACGCCATCTTCCACAGTCAGTCAGGTATATTACCTTTGATGTGAAAAATGTCAAAAGTATGTCTCAAAACCTTTGGTTTTGATGAGTGAGCAGTCTTTCCCAGAAAGATATTCCACTCGCTTAGGCCAAGCAATGCTTTCGCGCCTCAATGCGGTTGATGCTCTATGACCCACAACCATTCGGACTCATATTATAAAGACAAAATTTTTGCTCCCCACGTCCTGATGAGTTTGAAAACTAGCACAGCTCGAGTAAAGACACCCGGTTCGATTCCTTCACCTTTTTATTCTTTGCGTCGTGGCCATTTTGATTGAGTGCCTGCTCCCTCTAATGGAAGTGGCTCGGTAATGCAGTGACCCCATAGCTTAGAACGACGCTGCCAAGCGATAAGTGGACATATGGGCTAGATCTTGTAAAATTAACAGGTCGAAGCGATAGTACAGCCAGAAAACGTCCCCTTAGCACTTTAGCACGTATATGTTGAGCTTTGAGTTTGGATGTTGAGTCACGGTTTTTAGAGTGAAGGGTAAGAGGTCGAACTGTCGGAATGTGTCACTTCAGGTTTCCGGGTAGGGTTTTTAACACAGGGGATGGTTTTAATCTACAGCTACGGTTTTGGAGTTGGGTTTTGAAGTAGAATTAGTGGTTCAAATAAATAGTAAACGGGTAAATCGGTTATGTTTCAAGGTTGGATTTTAATTGAGTCTCAGGTTAAGGGTTCTAATCTGAGTTGGCGTTTAAACAGTTTCAATGAGAGTTTAAGAGGCAAGGATTTTACAAACAATTGTAAAATGGGGGGTCAGGAATTCGAACTAGTTAAGGTTTCAAATTATACTTTAAAACTAGTGTTCCAAATGAGTCTTTAAACTATGCCAGGTTGTACTCCATTCTGTATGAGTTGGGCTTTAACCAGAGTTAAGAGTTTAAATAAGGTTTTTAGGGGTAACGGTTTTAGTAACATATCAAACTGGGGTCTGGATTGACAAATAGGGTTTCGAACTATCTAAGGTTTCAAAATGTACTTTGAAACTAATGTCTCTAAATTAGGCTTTAAACTATGTTTGGTTTTAATTTACCTCTATTTTCTATAAGTAGGGTTTTAACCAAAGTTACACCCAAAAAGTTTCAACAATATTTCAAGAGGATTTTAGTAACATTTCAAACTGGGGTCAGGCTTGACAAATAGGGTTTTGAACTAGTTAAGGTTTCAAATTGTAATTCGAAACTGGGTGATTCAAAATAACGCTTTCACCTATGCCGTAATCTAAATTGAGTGTATTGGGTAAAAGTAGGGATTTAACCAAAGTTACACTTTAAAGAGTTTCAACAAGGTTTTTAGAGGCAAGGGTTTTAGTAACATTTCAAACTGGTGTCAGGTTGAAGAATAGGGTTTCGAACTAGTTAAGGTTTCAAATTGTACTTTGAAACTAGTGTTTCTAAATAAGGCTTCAAACTATGTCGGTTTTAATTTAACTCTATTTTGTATTAATTGCGTTTTAACCAAAGTTATGCTTTAAACAGTTTAAATAGGGTTTTTAGCGGTAAGTGTTTTTGCAACATATTAACCTGGGGTTAGGAGTAACAAGTAGGGTTTCGAAATTAGTTAAGGTTCTAAATTGTACTTTGAAACTAGTGTTTTAAAAGGAAGGCTTTAAACTAGCCAGTAAAAGTTAGTATTTTAAATCAAGTTTTGATAGGTGTCAAAGTAGGGTTTTTAAATTACAGTTTAGGTTTTATATTAAGGCCAAGAAGTTAATGTATGTTCTGAGAAATGTTTAGGGATTTAACATTGGGTTTGAAAATAGACTTCCATGGGAGGGTTTTTAATTAGGGTCTCGGTTTAAGGTTTTAAACTAGAGTTTGAGTTTAAAAGGTTTCACATGAGTGTTTTACATTTAAGGATTTTATTAAAATATCAAACTGGGGCCAGGAATAAGGTTTAAAATTGTATTGTTAATAATGAAGGGGGTTTAAACTTGATCAAGGTTGTAAATTACATCTGGTTTTCAAAATTCAGGTTTTTAAACAAGAGCAAGGGAGGGTCTTTAAATTACAATTCAGGTTTTAAACTAAAGTTAAGTATTTCCAACTCAAAAACTTCAGCTAGAGTTTAAAATATGGGTTAGTGTCCTGAATTTTGGGGTTTATTTTAAGATTACGGTTTTAAGGTAGTTCAGTTTAAAGTTGGGTTTTAAAGAAGGGACTCAGTTTTCACGGTAGGGTTTCAACTCTATACATGAGTTTTTAACAAGAGGTAATGTTTCGGTTGAAGGTTTTGAAGTAGGGTTTGTGTTTTGGGTAGGGTTTTGAAATATATTTGAGTTAAGAGTTGCAATACAAAGAGTTCTAAATTAGTGGCTGGATTTTTAAAGTAGGATTAAAAAACAGAGTTAGGCTTTCAAAGTAGGGTTTTTAACCTCTAATTTGATATTTCTTCTCCAACTATAAAGGGTTGTTTACAGGGAAGGCCTTTACAGGACAGTTTATGTTGTATAAAACGCCTCTCAAGGTGTTTGAACGCCTGCTGAATTTATGGAAGCTGTCTGGTGCAGAGTGGCTCCAGTCCTGAGTCGCCCATCAATGTGACTGCGACTGGACACCGTCCAGAGTCGCTTGGCACGTGCACGCGCTCATACTTTAATATTTACACTCTCATCCAATACATCAGCACCGCCGCCTTCACTGCCGCATTAATCACGTTTATTACGTAGGCTGGAGGCTCCGAAACCGGATGGCAACAGCATGACAGATTCTTCTTCTAAAAAATGAGTGAAACAATGCTCATATTCTTTATCCTCTGCCAGGAGTGACTACAATGACTGAGTGTGATCTGGTGGCTACGACACACATGAAGTAATATTTGTAATTTTTTAGGTTGGGTTTGTTTTAATCTGATAACTTTGAGTAAAAGTGGCCATGGTAATGATAATTAATATCGTTATCGGTGCGTATTGCAGACATTCTTAGAAAAAAGAATACACAAAGTATGAAGCCAAATTCATTTTAAACTATAATGCATTGTATTTATTATTTTGTTCTCTAGTTCTGCCATACTTAACATATTGTGCAGAGATCTGGGGCAATAATTACAAAAGTTCACTACAGCCCCTTTTTATCATCCAAAAACGTGCAATTAGAACCATACACAGGGTAGGATATCGAGATCATACTAATATTTTATTCTGCTGTGCAAATTATTAAAATTGGATGATTTAATAATAAAAAATAACTGCACAACTGCTATTTAAGGTCAACAAAAACATAGTGCCAGAAAACATCTATAAATTATTCTTTCGGAAAGAGGGAAATTGTAACTTAAGCGGCTGTAGTAAATTCATAATCCCAAAGGTGAGAACCACCAGGAAACGTATGTGTGTGTCTGTGTGTGGAGTCAAACTTTGGAACAATTTACAAGACAAGATCAAACAATGTCCAACTATTCAAAATTTAAATACAAAAAAACATTACTGGCAGAACACAGAGATGAAGAAAAAATGGGGTATGAGTGATACGAGAGATTGGGAATAGTGCATCTAGAACTATAGTTAACTTTGTGTTATTGTTGCTATTGCTATATCATAACTGTTATTCTTAATATTATTACTATTGTTGTTGTATCATCGGTGTATTTAATAGGGAAGATGAAGGGGTAGGGGATATAAGCATTTGCTTCTTAAAACCCCTTTTCGAACATATTATGTAACATTATTTTGTTGTTGATTTATTGTTTTTGTTCTGTTTTTTTATTTTAATGTTTGAATAAAGTTTTCATTCATTCATTCATTCAAAGTATGTATTGTTTTTGGTTATAAGATAACATTTTCTTACACTCATAACAGTACAAGTACTCACAAAGATTCACCAATAGTGATACTATTTAAGTACACTTGTAATTTCGATACAAGATTTCGGCAGGATTGAACAGTTCTAACAAGGATACACAAAGTATGTATTGTTTTTCGTTACAATATAATATTTTTTTACACTGATACCAGTAGGAGTACTCACAAAGATTCACCAATAGAGATACTAATTAAGTACTAATACCACTTGTAATTTCGGCAGGAATGAACGGTCCTAACACGAATACACAAAGTATGTATTATTTTTTGTTATAATATGATATTTTTTACACTGATACCAGTATGAGTACTCACAAAGATTTACCAATAGTGATACTATCTAAGTACACGTGTAATTTCGATACAAGAATTCGTCAGGAGTGAACAGTTCTAACAAGGATACGCAAAGTATGTATTGTTTTTGGTTATAATACAAGGTTATATTTTTTTTACACTGATACCAGTAGGATTGAGTATTGATACCACTTGTAATTTTGATATAAGAATTTGGTAGGAGTGAACAGTTTTAACAAGGATATACAAAGTATGTATTGTCTTTGGTTATAATACAAGGTAATATCTTCTTACACTGATACCAGTAGGACTGTCAAGACCAGAACGGAGACAGGAAGCAAATGCGTTACGTTTCTCATAAGTTTTATTAAAGGAAAGAGGAAGGGCTGCGCCCACGATCCGGCGTTCACTAGGCGCGGGAGGCAAGTCGCTCTCGTACTCAGTTTGAGATCCAAACACGAAAGTAGATCTTCTGTGGCGAGCGATGGCGGTGTCAGGAACGGAAAACGGGTCAGTTGCCGGGACAGGAGAGCAAAAACGTGGTCGGGGTCGTAAGCCAGGAAAGGAGAGTAGACGTGGTCAGGGACAAAAAAAGATCGAAAGCCGGGACGGGAGAGTAGACGTGGTCAGGATAAAAAACGGGTCGAAGCCGGGGGACAGACGGCAGCAAAAAACAGATGGGAGTCAGGGTCGAAAAAGCCTTACCTAGTGTTAACTGAGGTTCGCAGACGGACTGACAAAAGGGGATTGACGGGACTGAGTTAAAATAGTGACAGGGAGCCAATCAGAACCCGCGGCGGGTGCCGCCAAATGAGCGGGCAAAGCTGAGTCAAATCCGAACTCATGACAAGGACGACTGACAAGATTCCCAGATAGTGATATTAATTAAGTACAGATACCACTTGTACTGTAAATTTACAGGAATATTATATTGCTATTAATTTCTATCATAAGGAAAATAATGTTGCTGATCAAATATCGGTAAATTGGAATTTTTACAATTTCTATGAGAATAACAGCAACAACAAGCTCCGCCACCAAGAAAAGATACCAAGGAAGTAGCGTGGCTAATTTACCATGAAAGCAAAGACAGGATCCGAAATCGGAGGGAACGTGCCTCGCAAAATTGTTTTTTCACCGACAAGATTACGGGAAGTTGGCATGTATTCATCAGGTAGACTTTTTTTACACGGCGACTGCCATTTATAGGCGGTTACCATGACAACGTGACTGGCAAACAGACAAAGATAGTAGATTCACGGCGGTGGTCATTAATAAACATGTATTTGTGTTTCCATAAAAAAAAAAATGGAGATGGAAGGACACAGAGTATTTTGCATGAGAATAGCTTGGGGTCCTGTGAACCTTCTGCGGAGGGCGGCCAAGTTTAGGGGAAAGGGGAAGAGGAAGGGGAAGCGGAAGGGGGGATCCATCGGGCTAGCTTTACTTGGGCATGTTCTTTGAATACTCGGTTCTTTTTTATACCCTGCAGTTGGACAATAGTCTGTCGGTTGCTAGGTTTTCGACTCCGTCCAAAGAATATCATCCATTCGGTTTTTGTCGGGCTTGTCCTCGTTAGAGTCAAGTTTAGACTAAACCAGGCTTGTCCAAAGTCCAGCCGCGAGTCACATACGGCCCATGATCTAATATTGACCAGCCCACGGCCTGTGTTATAAAATGAATCATACTAAGCCTATCAGTAATGTGTAAAACAAATTTGTTCAAAAAAATGACACAATTTCACCAGATAACATGACAACCGTAAACAAAAACAAGGAAAGTTGAATGTGAGGGTCGCCGCTTCCAGGACAAGTGGAAACTGGAGTCTTTTTTTTCCACTGGAATACGAAACAACTGCGCTTCGAGAATATAAAACGGGAGCGCGCACATTAATGTACATTGGAGCTCAAGTCAAGAGAACTTAAAACTTTATCGTGCGTTAGTAAGTCCTCCTTCATTTTGGTCCAGTTGTGTCATGATTACTGATTTAGATCACCTGTGCCTACTCATTTGGCGTCAGCCGCTGCGGGCTACCTGATCGGTTCCATGTCCTTTTTTAAGCCCAGTCCTGTTACTCTCCGGTTGTCAGTCCGTCAGCGAACCTCTGTTGTTACAAGGCAAGCATTTTGACCCTGACTCCCGCCTGTCCCGTTTTTTTTCACCCGTTTTTCCACCTGTCCGTTCCTGATCTCCCCGTTTGTCTCTGGCTACGACCTGTTTTTGATCTCGACCATGTCTGCTCTCCTGTCCCGGCTTACGACATGTTTTTATCCCGACCACGTTTTTGCTCTCCTGTCCCGGCTATCCATCTGTTTTTCTATCCCTGACACCCCCCATCTCCTGCTATAGAAGATCCACTTCCGTATTTGGAGCTAGATCCGATTGCGAGGACAACTTCCTTCCCACGTCCAGCGAGCACCGGATTGCGGCCCTGCCCTTCATCTTTCTATTAAATAAACTTGTGGTTAAAGCTTCGCATTTTGGTCCTGATTCCGTTCTGGTCGTGAAAAGTTTGACTCTTGTTATTATTACTGTGAGCACGCGTTGTTTTTTGTTGTTTTGAGCTGTTTAATATCGCTGTCTTTGTGTTCGCTGAACTAGTTGAGTTTACAAATGTTTAGACTCAGCACGGTCACATGACCATCCGTCCGCGATGCAGTGATTTATGGGTATTGTAGTTGGTTTGTGGGAAGTTAGGATCGTGAATGTTGCTTTAAAATATACATGATTTAATTGCTTTATTGTTTATTTGCTACTCGAAAGGAAAGGAAAGTAAATCGTGTTTTTTTGTATCGTAGTTTTATAACCTACCTGACTGTCTGAATGACTGAATGCTGCTGGTGGATCCGATAAAGGAAATTTAACCTACAGCAACAGTTGATTTCGCTTTCTTGGCATTTTTTTCGGTAAGGGAGAAATAAAAAAAAACGAACAGCGCGAGTCAAATGAGTATGCTTCAAAAGCGAGCTACGAGGCCAGGACGCTGATCCCCAAGCACTGCAAACCATTCACGGAGTCAAGGTACATATTTTGAAACATTAGCAAATACAAAAGCGGATGTGTGATTTGGTTCTTTGTTCCATCTTTCAAGCCATCTTCCTTAAAGGTCGTCCCAAATCTCCACTTCAAGATTTCTCTTCACTCCAAGACCCTCTCTCCCGTTTCCCCCTTCCCTAAATAATATTGTGATTGCTAACTAGAGTCACCTGGAGCTATCACGTGGACGTCCTCTGATTGGTTTATGTTCCCTTTTTAAGCACGCTACACCGAGACCTCTTCGTCTGAGGATTACGTTTGTTCCCTGTATGACTCTCCTGATTACTTGTTCCGTCTTGATCAGTTTACCTGATTCTGCCTGCCTCCGATCCGACCTGCTTCCGTCCACGCTACGATCTTCTCTCCAGTCCCGGTAAACTTGACCTGCTAGACTTCCGCTCTCCGATTGGCTACGTGTTCCGAAGCTACTTTCCCGGCGCCGCTGCTGACGTCCGACGGCCATCGCAATCTCCCGCTAGCCCTGTACGTTTTCCTAAATAAAGAACTGTAACGAACGCTCTGGGGTTTCCTGTTCTGTTTTGGTCCCTCTGACAAATAAACTTTTTAACGTGACGCAATTGTGGTCCTTGTCCGTCTGATCTGTGACATTAAGGACCTTGCTTCAAAATAGCACGCTTCTCCAAAATATGGTGGTCTTTTTCCACCCTGTAGCCCAAAAATATATACAGTGGCTTGCAAAACTATTTTCCCCCTTGAACTTTATGACCTTAAAAAAAACTTTAATTTCTTGTGAAGCATCAACAATAAGTGGGACACAATCATGAAGTGGAACACTTTATTGGATATTTTAAACTTTTTAACAAATAAAAAACGAAAAAGTATCTTCTTCCACATGTTTGGCGTGTCTCCCAGGTGGCTTGTGGCAAACTTAAAATGACACCTTTGATGGATATCTTTTTGAAATGGCTTCCTTCTTGCCACTCTTCCATAAAGGCCAGATTTGTGCCGTCTACGACTGATTGGACAGATTCTCCCACCTCGGCTGTAGACCTCTGCAGTTCATCCAGAGTGATCATGGGCCTCTTGGCTGCATCTCTGATCAGTTTTCTCTTTGTATGAGCTGAAAGTTTAGGGCGACGGCCCGATCTTGGTAGATTTGCAGTGGTCTGATACTCCTTCCGTTTCAATATTATTGCTTGCACAGTGCTCCATGGGATGTTTAAAGCTTGGGAAATCTTTTTGTATCCTAATCCAGCTTTAAACTTTTCCACAACAGTATCTCGGACCTGCCTGGTGTGCTCCTCGTTCTTCATGATGCTCTCTGCACTTTAAACAGACCACTGAGACTATCACAGTGCATTTATACAGAGACTTGATTACACACAGGTGGATTCCATTTATCATCATTAGTCATTTAGAACAATATTGAATCATTCAGAGATCATTATTGAACTTCTGGACAGAGTTTGCTGCACTGAAAGTAAGGAACTGAATAATTTTACACACCCACTTTTTCGTTTAAAGTTTAAAATATCCAATAAAGTATGTTATTGTTGATGCTTCACAAGAAATTAATTATATCTTGATGTTTGAAGTCGGAAATGTGGCAAAAGGTCACAAAGTTCAAGGGGGCCAAATAGTTTTGCAAGCCACTGTATATTCTTATCGTTACAAAAAAAAAAAAAAGATTTCCCATCCCATAACCCTAACCCCTGACAAAAATCGGACACAAACAAAAGTCGACGTGGTCCGTAACTCCATCTACAAGTGTTACGCTATCATTCCCACCATTTAAAACGCTTTCCCACCTCTCAGATGACCTCGGCTTCGCCTCGCCGGACAGCCAAAACGTCCTGATGGCTGCCGAGTGTGTATTTTTGGTGTACGTTTGTATTCAAGAGGGTCATTGGGTTACTTTCCTAGGAGTGTGAGGGAATCCAGCACGGCCAGTGAGCATGTATATGAGGCCATCTCACGGCTGGCTGGAGCACCCCGGGTGGCCCGCTGTGGTCGATACCGCACTGGTGACTGGACACGCAGAATAGGCTCATCTCTTACTTGCTTTCACTTACTATTGCACAGACACACACACACACACACTCTATTGTGGTTGCACGAGTAAAGTGGTCTGCCCCACTCCGACTGGTTTCGAAGTGTGTGCCGATCAAGAGGAGGACGGTACTTGAAGGTCTCTCATATGATATGGTGCCTGAAATAACGTATGCCAGGACGCCCGGCGCGTGCATCATTTACGTAGGGCATAAGACTTACACAACTTCTCTGCCCGGGTGGCCGACAACTTTTTCAAGAAAAAAAAAAAAAAACTTTCGTTTTCATTTTTTCAAATCAATCGTGTGCTTTATTCCGATTTCAAAATCTTCGTTCGGTTTGGAAATTTCGGAATTTCGGTTAGTTTGGCAATTTGCATACTCGGCAGCCAATCAGAAACCTGCACCGAAGAACTTTGTGCTTCCGGACTTTCCTGAGCGTTCTGAGGTCGTGCATTTGCATATCATTTTCCAAAGTAGATGCACAGAGAACACAAGAAGAATTAAGAAGTAGTTAGGAATCAAGCAAAAACCTCAGCCCCAGAAGAAAGATTCAAAAGAAGCTAACAAAATTTATGATGCTACAAAACATAAACGTACATTATAAGCATTGTGGAAAGAGGAGTTCACGTGGCTTGTAGCAGACGACGCAACGCAAACATTGCATGAATGAAGATGAGTAAATACAGGTACATACTGATAGCAGATGTAAGACATATACATGCAATGAATGTTATAAGAAGATTTATAATAAACTTAAATTTAAAGAGTTGTTCTGTTATATATTCTGATTATCAATCCTTGATACTCAGCAACAATGTTTTTTTTTAATTTTTTTGCGATTAGTCGTTTTATTGTGTTTCAAGTTGTGGAAAATGGGGCAGGCAACTTTATGGCTGGGCAGGCAACTTTTCAGAGTGGTCTGCCCTGGTGTTCGGTAACTTTTTGTCATGAATTTCAGACACATGTTAAACTCACATCCAGCCCGGCATATAATTTTATCCAGCCCGTGAAATAATTTTATATACATCTACTATAATGGCTCGGCAGGTCTTATCATCCTTATCAAACTACAGATCCAATACTGCAGCGCTTCAGCTGCCTTGCCGCTGCAAGACTTCTCGGAAAAATTTCCGCATGAATCGAGTTAGCTGTAGCCTGACGAGCGCAGCCACTTTTAAAACTATCTTCTGACCATCAGTACGTCGGCCATTTGAAAAACAAGACCGACAAGTGCATTAATAGTGAGTCTTAAGTGTCAGGGAGTGTAGATGTTACGGCCAGGGACAAACTTAGATCAATCACGATGTAACGGAAGGCTAAACGGAAAAAAGCAGGGTGACTGTTGCTGTGGATCGCACGGATGGTAAACCCTCACAATAGCCGAGAGAAAAGTTGATTCTAAAAACTGAGCCTTTCAAAACTAATAGGAGGCTGACATTGCCGGTAAACCTATGAGCTAATGTGGCCGTAATTAAGGAATATAATGTAAAACGGCACTACGAGACAAAACATCAGGATAAGATGCAATACATGAACAATTTTTGTAAGCATTTACCGTACCTTCTGTTTTCCTTCCCAGTATCACTGTCTTTTTTGTTATCCATCCATCCATCCATCCATCTGCACTGCTTATCCTCAGTAGGATCGCTTGGGTGCTGGAGCCCATCCCAGTTATCATCAGGCAGTGGGCAGGGGATACCCTGAACTGGTTGCCTGCCAGTCACAGTCCCCTTGATTCTCCGGAGTTTTTTTTCTTCCTTGTGCTCTTTAGCATTCATTTCCGGTTGCACGACACAATATAGCAACATTTTATGCTCAAATAATGCGCACTTTCTTTTGAAGAGAGAGTGGAAACCACAGTTTGTAGAAGGACTACATGTCCCATGATTCCTAGCTGCAAATGTAAGAAGTATTTTTGCCTGTATGTAACTTGAAAGGACTTTTTTTCTTGATTAGGTCCATTTTAATAAACCTCTTTGTACTGTAAAAAAAAAATCTGCTTAGCTGAAAAGGTAGCTTGCTAGCTAGCTGGCATGTACTATACTAACCGTACAGTTAAATGTATTCATGAATAATTTTCTTTGTCAGGTCGACAAAGCTATTGAAAGTTAGCATTAAGATAAAAATATAAATGGAACTTCCTTAAAAGCGAGCTGAAACTACAATTAATAATTAGACTACACATCCCATGTTTCTTAGTCAAGTCAAGTCATGTTTATTTGTAAAGCTCTTAACCACGATAAGTCTCGAAGGGCTGTAAACAATAGAAACAAAAGGAAAAAGAAAAAAATAAGATAAAAAATAGAAAAGAAAAGAAGAAGAAAAGCTAAATCAAAGCTCCGTTCTCCTGTCCCGGCTACCCAGATCCTGCCTGATTCCATTTTCTGTATCGATCCCTGACTTCCTGCTCGTTCCAGCAACCCAACTTGTTCCGATCTCTGACCACGCTCCGTTCTTCAGTCCCGGCTGCCCGACTTTTTCCAATCTCCGACCACGCTTCGTTCACGAGGTCTTCCCGCTCCTACTGGCCAGCGAGCACCAGATCGCTGTCTTTTTCCTCTCGCCCTGACTTCCCCGATCCCTTAATAAAGCATTGTGTGAAACTCAAAATCCTCAACATAAGGAAACTGACGAATCGTCATGATGTAAATTGTAAATTTCGTGATTTTGAAATAGAAAATCCCAGAAGTATTTATTGACTGATTAGCTCTTCGACACTACTTTTGGACACACGTTACTGTAATTGTTAAAAAATATTAAAGACACACATAAAAATAATTGGATTTTATTGCAGAAATATATACTTTATGACATTTATGACAAACTACATATGTGTCATATGATGTAAAAAAATTAAAAATATTGCATTAAATAAAGAACATAAAAATATACATTTTTATCTATTGCTAAAATAATACTTTATATATATATATATATATATATATATATATATATATATATATATCTCATCTCATTAGCCGTACCGCTTATCCTCATTAGGGTCGCGGGGGGGCTGGAGCCCATCCCAGCCATCTCCAGGCAGTGGGCAGGGGACACCCTGAACTGGTTGCCAGCCAATCGCAGGGCACACAGGGACAGACAACTCATTCGCTCATTCACACCTAGGGACAAATTGGACCGGCCAATTCACCTGAAATGCATGTTTTTGGAGTGTGGGAGGAAACCGGAGTGCCCGGAGGAAACCCACGCAAGCACGGGGAGAACATACAAACTCCGCACAGGAAGTCTGGAGCTGGATTTGAACCCACGACAGGTTCCCATGACATGAACTGTGCCGCACAAGCGCTAACCACTGCGCCGCCATGCTGCCCCATATATATATATATATATATATATATATATATATATATATATAAATATATATGAAATATAATATATTTAATATATTATATTATATATGAAATATAATATACCGTATTTTCCGCGCTATAAGGCGCACCTAAAAGCCTTTATTTTTTTCAAAAGCTGACCATGCGCCTTATAACACAGTGCGCCTTATTTATGGATCAACATTAAGTTTTCCAACTAACTTGCAGCCGCCGACTAGATTTTCCCCCGAACACCAAGTAGTACGCGGTGTATGCTGGGATTTATTTACCGGCGTTTCATTGGCTAACCAATGTGTCAATCATCATTTGAATCGATCGCTATTGGCTAAAGTTATTCGGAGGTCAAGGGGCGGATCCTTTTTCTCATTTACAGGCTGCCATTGGTTTGAACGGCGACACAAAGCCTGCAATTGGCCGAAAAAGATGTGTCAATCATCAGTTGAGTCGATCACTATTGGTTAGAGTTATTCGGAGGTCAAGAGGCGGATCCTTTTTATCATTTACAGGCAGCCATTGGCTTAAACGGCGACACAAAGCCTGCAATTGGCCGAAAAAGATGAATGTTTATGGCACGTGGCTGACGGCATAGAGGAAGCATTTTTTTTCTATTCTGTATTTGAAAATATTTTATTCTCCTGGATTTACTACCCTCACGGATATAAGAGGACATTGGCTGCACATTATTATCAACACAACGACTTCGGTGAGTTACTTCAGGTTTTATATTGTCTCTGTATCTTGTTTCAGACCGAACTCGATGTTTCTGTGATAAGCGGTGCAGATAACGGATGGAATTGAGTGTCTATTTTTAAATTAAACTCAATTCCAAGTGTTTATCGTCATATGCACAATAAAGTTGCGAGCGAAAAAGAAAATATATACGAAAGAATGGTTGGCATTTCTTGAATCCCAAGACTTTAACCGAATAATGGAACGATGCATTTGAGTGACATCGTACGGACACCGCATCCGCACGTGTTCTTGACACGTATTTGCGTCTTTGCAAGCTTTGGGAATGTTCAGGGGGTAATAAGTTTGACTGAACTATCTGACTGTTTTGTCCACGTTCTCATTGTAGCGCCTTACAATCCGGTGCGTCTTATCTATGTCAAAAATAGGACCAAAAACTATTTTTTCGGGGTGCGTCCTATAACCCGGTGCGCCTTATAGTGCGGAAAATACGGTATTTAATATATTATATTATAGGCAGCACGGCGGCGCAGTGGTTAGCGCTTGTGCGGCACAGTTCATGTCATGGGAACCTGTCGTGGGTTCAAATCCAGCTCCAGACTTTCTGTGCGGAGTTTGTATGTTCTCCCCGTGCCTGCGTGGGTTTCCTCCGGGCACTCCGGTTTCCTCCCACATTCCAAAGACATGCATTTCAGGTGAATTGGCCGGTCCAAATTGTCCCTAGGTGTGAATGAGCAAATGAGTTGTCTGTCCCTGTGTGCCCTGCGATTGGCTGGCAACCAGTTCAGGGTGTCCCCTGCCCACTGCCCGATGATTGCTGGGATGGGCTCCAGCCCCCCCCCCGCAACCCTACTGAGGATAAGCGGTACGGATAATGAGATGAGATGAGATATTATATTATATATTAAATATATATTGACTGTATATATATATATATATATATATATATATATTCCAGTTGTTTTTTCGAATATTATGAAAACATTTTGCATTTCTGAAGAAAACAATAACAGAATTATAAAATAATACATTTTCTTTATCCAATACAAACATAAGTAGAAATATTTTTTCTTGATTTTCTTTCCATTTCATGAAAAACATGAAACAAAATATAACAACAAAAATATATTAAAATACATATTTATTATGTAATCAACCTTTAAATACAAATTGACAATGCATAATTTAATCAGAAATAATAGTATAAATATATTATATGATAAAAACATTCAATTTATTATGGTCTTACACAATATACCGTATATATATATATATATATATATATATATATATATAAACACAAATTAAAATAGAAAGACAGAGAGAGAGAGAGAGAGAGGGAGAGAGAGAAGAAAGAAGAAGAAAAAAAGCTTAAGAAATACATAGATACAAAGAAAAAAAATATTATATATATATATATATATATATATATATATATGTATATATATATATATATATATATATATATATATATAATATACACACAAACTAAATCTGAAATCATCTGATGGAAAAAATGATGACATTAATATTGCATTTTTGGGGTTCCCCGACAATATTGTACATTCATGTTTTCGTCCTCGGTTGCCGCTTGATGTGGTCATGGCAACGAGCAGCATCTGCGGAGGAAAAAAAAAACAAGTTGAAATCGGTGATGCTCATGATGAGCAAAAGAGGAATGCAACAAACAAACACAAGCGGGGGTTCAGAAGGGGGGGTACCTTTGACACATGTAAGTGTGTGCGTGTGTGTTTATGTCTATTAGCTGTCGGCATCAATGTGTGCGCGTGACCCGCCCAACGAAGGGTCAGGGGTCAAAACGGAGTCTGTCTGGCTTTAGCGGCTAACGCTAACGCTCGCGGCATCCAAACACGCACACACCAGCGCGAGGAAGGGGGCGTCGTCTCGGCCCCCCTCCCAGACTAATATCACCTTCGGGATTAGGGTACCAGACACAAATACATTGATCCCACGCCGCCCCCCCTAACCCTTGCCACATAAACACACACACGTTGGGCGGTACGATTCCGAGTCTTTGAGGACGTACTCGTTGTGATTTAGAGGAGAAGCCGAAGCTAAATATGCTTTCGCTAAACATGCTAGGAACGCGTTTGATCAATGATCATTTTCAGTTACACTTTCCTTTTTATTTTAATCACAAATGAGAAGGGCTGCCGAATTGTCACGTTATTACTATGTTAATACTATGTTATTACTATGTTATTACTATGTTATTACTATGTTATTACTATGTTATTACTATGTTATTACTATGTTATTACTATGTTATTACTATGTTATTACTATGTTGTTACTATGTTGTTACTATGTTGTTACTATGTTGTTACTATGTTGTTACTATGTTGTTACTATGTTGTTACTATGTTGTTACTATGTTGTTACTATGTTGTTACTATGTTGTTACTATGTTGTTACTATGTTGTTACTATGTTATTACTATGTTATTACTAGGTTGTAATTATAAAAAGGTGGTTGGGGTGGACAAGGGTATGTACATGTATAAAGTACTGTATATGCTAATTTTAAGAAGAATTTCAGAAAACTCAACCTGTATTTCAAGACACTGATCATAAAAACTGAATATTACGCACAATGTGTTTTATTTAATGTCCCATCATGGTGTCGACATGGAAAACGAGTGCTAAAAGCCCAACGGAAGGAGATGGAATATGGAGAATCAAAATTACCAAAAAGTTACCTTTTAACTTTTGAAATGAAGAGAAAAAGAAAAGAAAAAAAAGGAAAAGAAAAAAAAAGTCAAGAAGAAAAGAAATAACAAAAAATGTAAAACTTGAGAGAAAAAGGAAAAGAAAAATGAAAAATAGAAGAGAAAAAGAAAACAAGAGAAACTGCATTTTTTCCCGTTTTTATCTTTTTTGTCTTTGATTCTTTTCTTTTCCTTTTTTCTTTCTTCGTTTTCCTTCTTGGCTTTCTTTTCCCCTTCTTTTATTTTATTCTCATTTTCCTTGTTTCTTTTTTTTCATACCTATTTTTATTCCCTTTTCCCCTTCTTTTTTCTTTCTTTAAAAATGCTGGGTAAAAATATGAAGAGAAAAAATGTGCTTCCTGCTCACTTTCACTCGCTGTAGTTGGACCCATATTTGGTTGCACTACACATTACACTGACATCTAGTGGACAAATATGAAACACTGCAGTGTAATGTTTTTATCAGTGCTGTTTTTGGTCCAACCTCACCCGGATTCTCGCTTCAGCTGGCCCCCAACTCAATTGAGTTTGAGACCCCTGCCTCAAAGCAAACCGATGAAAGAAGTTCTACTCGGAGGATGATTTTGGACCAAAAACTCAGAGATAAATAAGAGGTCAAACACAGGAGGAGCACACTACCAGAGGAGGGAGTTGGGGGGCGGGGGAGTGTGGGTATCCTCTAAATAAGCCCAAGTGTTAAACCCCGTAATCCCCCCGCATTATTACGACATCTGTGAGGTCTACTGCGGCTTGGGCGCTGGTTAGCGAGACAGATGTAAACAATATCTGTCTGCAAAAGGAGAGAAACGGGACGAAACGGGGAATGTAAATGACGATTTCGGTGCCAAATTGCCAGGAGAGGAAATAGGCTGAACAAGAAGGATTGGAGGAGAGTCAGGGTGTCAAGAGAGGCTGGTTAGCCGCCTGTAATTTATGCAGAGTGGAAAGCGTCTAGTAGGGTGCTTTCAATGAGGGAGGGAGACACTGAAGATCCATGGGGGGTCTCAAAAAGCTATTCAGGCTGATGTCATATCGAGGTACAGTATTCCCTCGTTTTTCGCAAGGGTTTTGTTCCCAAAAAGTCCCTCTAAGTAGAAACTTTTATTAAATACTCAATTCGGCCTGGAGGGGAATGGGTGCCGTCAGGCTGTTCTTGCCCAAGACACACCACAGGAAGTGGTGCCACAACCACTTTGGCTGTTAAGTGATCCTTGAACTGTGAAGTACTTTGTTATACATTGAAACCAAAGAACTGACCCAATTTGTGGACGCAAGCATTTGTTTAATGAATGAAAGTACTGTACTTTATATTCCTTTCTTTTTAATATAAATATTTTGTGTACAGTCAAATTATAATTTTAAATATAATCCGGCTCCTTGAATACCCTACTGTAAGGATTAAGGACACCATCCATTTTACTTCAAATGATATTATGTCGCCATCATGTGACCAACAAAAATGTACTGTGAAAAAAACATTCCAAACAACAAGTAAAAGTACTTGCTTTAAAAAGTTATTTTTAACAAATAACTTCTGTACTATCAGATTATAACTTTAACAAGAATATTGTTACTATATAGCACGATTAACTGGTTACATGAAATATGTATGGTTGATTGACTTAGGCGATTTCTATAGGAACAGATATATATATATATAGGCCCACGTCCACTGTGAGAGTGATAAACTAAAAAGAAAAATCCACAAATCACAATGCATGATTTTTTAACAATTCGTTTGTGTGATACAGCTGCAAATCACTATTTGAACACCTGAGAAAGCAAATGTTAATATTTGGTACAGTAGCCTTTGTTTGCTATTACGTAGGTCAAACGTTCCCTGTAGTTTTTCACAAGATTTGCACACACTGCAGGAGGGATCTTGGTCCACTCTTCCACACAGATCTTGTCTAGATCAGACAGGTTTCTGGGGTGTCGCTCCCTCCAAAGATTTTCGATTGGGTTCAGCTCTGGGGACTGGCTGGGGCATGGTAGAACCATGATATGCTTCTTATGGAGCCACTCCTTTGTTTTTGTATGTTACGTTGTTTTTTTTTTTTCCCAATTGCTACTGCTAAATGTTATTGCACTTATTTTCATTGCACTATTGTTACAAGCATTATTCTTCATTATAATATTATTAAAATAAATCAGGCCAGGGGTTCTAAGCACTTAAAACATTGATATCAATGACAATAAAGACAACATTAATTCTAATTCTAACCTGATTCAGGCCAAAATCTCAATTTGGCCCCAAAAAGTGAAATATGCACTTATGTCGTTAGTGTGGCGATATATTATCACTGTATTTTTGCCACTTTGGTTGGTGGGTAGTATTTAAAAAAATACTTCAAGATTAATTCTGAACGTTTCAAAACTAATCACTTGACTTCAGATGATGTTTTGTTGCCATCATGTGGACGCTGTGGTAAACTACTTTTACCTTTCTTTAGCGTGGCGATAGAAAGCATCTTCTTCTGCATTTTGGTGATTTTGTCACTTATTTTGTAGACATATTGGCTTTTAGAGGAAATTGAAATAGAAAACAATTTGTGCATCTGTAATGTAGGTCCATCAAGCTGTTTTACGGATGTGTAAAGCTTAGACCACGACGTTATCAACATAAAGGCAGACACAGGCAGAGAAGGGGCGTGGCAATAGTTTGCCAATTAGAATGCAGAACACAGCGCTTGATGAAAATCTACAAAGTAATAAAACCGCGAAGAGTAAACCACCATAAAGTGAGGGATTACTGTACAAGGCACTGTGAAGGGTTTTAATAATCTGCTGAAGATGCAAAAATCGGGTAAAATCGGTGTCCGATGTCGCCCCACCCACCGAATCCCACAATGAGTTGGAATGCACCTGATGCAGTCGGACATTTCCCATCCGCAACGTAACACGTCCGGTAAAGCGTTTAGGTGTGGCGTTGTGTGAAAAAGACAAAGACATATGGAGGTGGAAAATGAAGGGCATGACCGCTGTGCGACACTCCAAAGGGAAAAATAACAACTTGGACGGGGGGGGGGGGAACAACAACGTGATGTTTTGATGTGATAAAGGTAAATGTCAGTTTGGAGGAATAACAAGTCAGGAAACAGAAGAATATACTGTAGTTGTACGGGGCACATGGCCGAGGTCTTTGCAAGGAAGTTGTACTTGAGGTACAGAAAGCTAGAAACAGAGAGAGAGAGAGAGAGAGAGAGGGATACATAAAAAGCTAAATTAAAATTATTTATAATCAGGTAACCTAATCTCAAACTAAATATATTTTCCTTTTCATTTTGTGGTTAAAGGAGACAGAGAGACAGACAGACAGAAGGACTGACTGGCTGACTGTTGAATGGACAGACGGATGGAGAGAGAAAGAGAGAGAGAGAGAGAGATACAGAGAGAGAGAGGGAGAGAAAAGAGCAAAGGTAGATAGATAAGACATCCAATTTCACATTGCCTGTATTTTCTTTGGAAAGATAGAAAAAAATAAACAAAGAAAGAAAAAAGAAAGAAAGAAAGAAAGAAGGGAAAGAAAAAGAAAAGAAAGACAGAAAGAAAGAAAGAAAAAAGGAAGAAAGGAAGGAAGTAAGTGTGTGCGTGTAAAAACACAGAACAGCGCGGCAGGTACAATGGAGGGCAGAAAGGTGCAAGGTGGAGACGAAAAAGCCAGGAAAAAAAGAAACTCGTTGAAAGAGGGACTGTTATCATTCATATCAAGAGTTCGCGGGTTCGATTCCCGGGTCCTCCGTGTTATATGTCGACGTGTCCTTGGGCAAGACACTGAATCTCTAATGCCCCCAGGAAGCAGGTCAGAGCCTTACATGGCCGCTATTGGTGTGTGAGTGTGTGTGTGAATGGGTAAGTGTGAAGCACATTGTAAAGCGCTTTGGGAGGTCTTTATTGACTTGAAAAGCGCTATATAAATGCAGACCATTTACCATTTACTATTTTAGCACTTTTTGCCTGTCAGCGGTGTGTCGCCGGTGGTGTGTTGTGCTACGTGTCTGGCGATTTTAGCAGTTAAATGTCTCTGAGTGTGTAGCTCCTCACACTCAAATAAACTCACAATGATGGGAAACCTGTCTCTTTATCAAGAAGCGGCCTTTTCGGCTCGGCTCACTAAAAAGAGCTGACTGTTTCAGCTCCCCAAAGTCTCGTCAGATAATTTTTCTATCTGGGATCACAAGGTCGAAGGTTCAATTCCCGGCTCCTCTGTATTATAGGTCGAAGTGTCCATGGGCAAGACACTGAATCCCTAATGCCCCCGATAAGCAGGCAGTTGCCTTGCATGGCTGCTATTGGTGTGTGAGTGTGTCTGAATGGATAGGTGTGAAGCACATTGTAAAGCGCTTTGGGAGGTCTTCATTGACTTGAAAAGCGCTATATAAATGCAGAACATTTACAAAATTACTATTTGGGGACTAATAAAGCTAAAAAGAAAATAAGACAATTATAATGATATAAAGTAAATGAGAAAAGGCACAGAAAAGCAGAAAAAGGAAAGAGGCAAAATGGAAAAAAAAAGACAAGAAAAAAGCTTTTGGAAAAAATAAAAAAAAGCAGGTCCTCTCCCAATATAACTTCCTCACAGAGGCCTACCATGTCATTGGGCTGAGATATAAGTTCCTGTTGAACCTTTGCTGTACTCAGGTTGCATGGAGGTGGATCTTCTCTGGTTTAAAATGTGTGAAAAAGAGGCTCACTGTCTTCATGCTGATGTACACTGAAAATGAATTTCTCTTGTCTATAGACAATGACATTGTCATCAGCAGAGTTGCAGAAACCAGTGCTTTCCTTAGGAGTTTGGAGTCTACTTAAAATGTGTGCAGTGAAGCTAATTCACAAGAGTTTAGTGTAAAGCCTAACAATCTGTTGGGAAGGCAAATGCAATTTTGATTTCGAATGACCAATACTCTACATAGAAAAGTGGGTTTTCATCTATATCAGAATCTTAATATAATTTTCCTTTGAATTGAAATGGTAAAGTGTTTCTGTTAACTTATCAACATATTCCTGATTTTTCCCCAATAAAAATGCATCATAAGATCTCGCTGCTCTTCCAGTCAGTCAAATTCCTCCTCAATAGCTCAGTGAGCCAGTTTTGAGTGTAAAACTCCAGGGCTGAAAAGGGGCCTACTCCAGCCCAGCTTAGCTTCAACTATAAGAACGGGATGCCCCTCAATTTCAGTAGATGTGATTGGACACCTCTTTCCACCGAAGCCCCCATAAATCGAAGAGCCAGTGAGGACTTTGAATGTTCTTAAACAACTGTTTGGCGTGTTTTGAGAAGGCAACTGCACGTGACACCTTACAAGCAGGGTTAGGTAGGGTTACTTTAACTTGATTACTTTCAATTTCTTTT
The DNA here is from genome assembly GCF_059441175.1 of Urocampus carinirostris. NCBI lineage: Eukaryota > Metazoa > Chordata > Actinopteri > Syngnathiformes > Syngnathidae > Urocampus > Urocampus carinirostris. Next base: position 4,836,279 of record NC_142360.1, read on the forward strand.
GGATTACTCCAATACCAAATATGCTAATAAAAGACAAAAGAAACTAAATATGAATAAAACTACTCAATTTTGTGCAGGCTTGGGGAGTAACGGAATACATGGAACGGCAAAAATGATGTTGGCAAGCTGTTTGGATTTATTTTCATTTTGTTTCTGTCGCATTTTATGTTAGTTTTGCCGGAGATCAAAGAGATCAAAGCCAGGAGAGAAAGCTTACCATGTTTTGTGAGTCATAATGTCATGATTACCCAAGTGGAGCCACCTGGGGCAATCATCTGGCGCGCTGGAATGTGCCTTCTGATTGGGTTATGTTCCCTATTTAAGCATTCTACACCGAGACATGGGGGTCGGAGGATTAATCCTGTCCTTCTGTACCCCGTAAGACTCTCCCGATTACCTGTGCCTTGTTTACCTGATTCTGTCTGCCTGCCTACCTGCTTCCGTCCGACGCTACGATCTTCTCTTCATTCCTGGTAAACTCGACCTGCTTCCGTCCCACGCTACGCCACGACGTTGCTGCTGATGTTCGACGGTCACCGTGTTTCCCGCTAACCCTTACAATTCCCCCAAATAAAGAATTGTACGAACGCTCTTGGGTCTCCTGCTCTGTTCTGGTCTTCCGTGACAGAATCCTCCGACCAGAATGGACCCCGCGTTCGTACATTTGCCCCCTGACCACTATCAAAGCCTGAATCAGCAGCGCAATTCCCCTTCAGAATGCGCAGTTCGGCAAGTCCTTTCCGACATGGCGAAATTGGCTGAGGCACCTCCGGCCGTATGACTGCGCAATGACTCCCATGCCTGCCTGTTCGACTCCCATGCCTGCCTGTTCGACTCCCATGCCTGCCTGTTCGACTCCCATGCCTGCCTGTTCGACTCCCATGCCTGCCTGTTCGACTCCCATGCCTGCCTGTTCGACTCCCAAGCCTGCCTGTTCGACTCCCAAGCCTGCCTGTTCGACTCCCAAGCCTGCCTGTTCGACTCCCAAGCCTGCCTGTTCGACTCCCAAGCCTGCCTGTTCGACTCCCAAGCCTGCCTGTTCGACTCCCAAGCCTGCCTGTTCGACTCCCATGCCTGCCTGTTCGACTCCCATGCCTGCCTGTTCGACTCCCATGCCTGCCTGCTCGACTCCCATGCCTGCCCTGAGTCTGCCTGTTCGACTCCCATGCCTGCCTGCTCGACTCCCATGCCTGCCCTGAGTCTGCCTGCTCGACTCCCATGCCTGCCCTGAGTCTGCCTGCTCGACTCCCATGCCTGCCCTGAGTCTGCCTGCTCGACTCCCATGCCTGCCCTGAATCTGCCTGTACTGATTTTGTCCCGTCTTTCCTCTCCTGTCTTGTCTGTTCCCTTTCCGCTCCCCAGAGTCTGGACTCTTCTGAATCTGACCCCCCCTGAGTCTGGACTCTTCTGAATCTGACCCCCCCTGAGTCTGGACTCTTCTGATTCTGCCTGTCCTGTCTGATTCTGCCTGTGTTTCCCTGTGACGTGTCTTGGGTTAAATTTATTTTTATTTTTATTTTTTCTGAGGGACTTCTGGAGCCGTCCCTTGAGGGGGGGGTTCTGTCATGATTACCCAAGTGGAGCCACCTGGGGCAATCATCTGGCGCGCTGGAATGTGCCTTCTGATTGGGTTATGTTCCCTATTTAAGCATTCTACACCGAGACATGGGGGTCGGAGGATTAATCCTGTCCTTCTGTACCCCGTAAGACTCTCCCGATTACCTGTGCCTTGTTTACCTGATTCTGTCTGCCTGCCTACCTGCTTCCGTCCGACGCTACGATCTTCTCTTCATTCCTGGTAAACTCGACCTGCTTCCGTCCCACGCTACGCCACGACGTTGCTGCTGACGTTCGACGGTCACCGTGTTTCCCGCTAACCCTTACAATTCCCCCAAATAAAGAATTGTACGAACGCTCTGGGGTCTCCTGCTCTGTTCTGGTCTTCCGTGACACATAATTTTATTCATATTTAGTTTATTTTGTCTTTTAGTAGCATATCTGGGATTGGAGTAATCCAAAAGTAATTGAAAGTTATCAAGTTAAAGTAACCCTACCCAACCATGCTTACAAGCAACAAAATATGGCATATGACGGATTTCACAACTGAACAAGCTAGTTAGCAATGAGGCGACTAACCACGTCAATGGCAAAGTTAACAAGCATAACACTCTCTAATGGGGTACTGAGAACCCGCATATCTTGAGCATTAGCGAGATTCTCCAAAGGTGACGGTGTTTTGTGCTATGTCCAAGAAAGCTGTCTACAGACCGTGCTTTGAAAGAGCAATAGTCAATGGTGAGACGTACCTAGACATGCTGAAAACCGGTTAATGGTTAAATTGAGTGATAAAAAGTCTGGTGACTTCATTGTCCAACAGAACTAGTCACCACCACACTGGAACCTCAGGGTTAGACTGTTTCTGAACACAACACTGCCAGACAGATGGATTGGACGTTCTTGGCAGAATGATCCCAATTTCATGTCCTGGCCACCCAGATCTCACACCATATGATTTGTTTTAGTTGGGATTTGTGAAAAGATTGGTCCATGTGCTTTCTTTTCCAAACATGTGAATGAAGTGAAGGCACAAATAGCAGGAGTTGTTTCAACCATTGACAATGCAAAGCTGGGGTGCATGGAATTTGACGATCGGCTTCATGTGTGTCGTGTGACCAATGGGGCTCACATTGAAGATCTTTGAACATTCCATGTAAAACCTTTAATTGTGAGCGTTCTGAATTTACCATATCATCAAATTCAGGGGCGGCAGTAGCTCAGGAGGTAGAGCGATCGTTTTAGGATTAAGGGATCCCAGTTCGAATCCCGGCTTGTCCGTGTTACATGCCGAAGTGTCCTTGGGTAAGACACTGAATCCCCAATACCCCCAATAAGCAGGTTAGCGCCTTACATGGCTGCACAGATCACGGCCGCTATTGGGAAATGTGAAGCACAATGTGAAGCGCTTTGGGAAGTCATTGACTTGAAAAGCGCTATATAAATGCAGATCATTTCATTTCATTTCGAAGGATATCTGTCAATGTTAGTGAATGAGTCAATCCCAAAGACGTCAAGAGCCGTCAATGGCAGCAAACGAGTTAATAGTTTCAGAGGTATTCAATGTCAAAATGTGCCCAAGATTTTTGTAATAAAAACAAAACCAGTGATATTTTGTATGGAATACTCACTACAAAGGTGCCTCGCTACCTACATCAGGATGAACCCAAACCTGACATGTTAAATTACAGGAGGCAGCAGACTGAGACAGGCGGGTGCGTCGCCGAGGGGGTTGGGGGTGCTGTCAAAGTGTCTGACTGGGTTTCACTCCATGGGGCTGCAAAGGGGGGGTTATTTGACCAATAGGGGTGGGAAGGACTGACTCCTGAAGACGAGCCAGGGGGCGGAGGGGACCCCCAAATCACAGCCGCCTACCACCCCGATCCCACAGTTATCTCGTTTTGCGCCAAGTTGCCCGTGGAGCGAAGCAATAGAGCAGATTATAAAACGGGCAAACACGGAGGCGGCTCGCAGACGGTCGGACAGCTGGGGGGGATGCAAACACACATTAGCTAGAAGTACCCCCGAATGCACCATCGCACCCCTGACCTTGACCCCTCGGCTCATTCCTAACCTGTTTGTGAATGGACCTGAGTGCAGCTGGACTGTCTAGCCGCATAATAACGGCAACTTCCTTCATCAGCGTCATTATCAAGTCCCTTCCCACGCTCGCGGGAGCATGACTGATACCAAGTCTCGGCATCTGGACCCGAAAACTGAATAGACGGCACTTAAGACCCGATTGGACTTTTGAATAAGCATTTGGACGAAAAAAGAATCAATATAATTGCTTGCATAATAGGCTAGGCTACAAATGAAATAATGACTAAGCCTCATGTTTTGTAAAATAAATATTAATTTTTTGACCGAAGAGTTTTTTTTACAAATTCACGTTTATATGATAGTTCAACCTTTTTGCTTATCATTTAAATCAATATTGTCTTTTTTAACTAATTAAGTTCTTTTTACCAATAGGATGCGCTAAATCAAGGGTCTCAACCTCGCTACCCGGGGACTGATTGCCGCCCTCAGTATGACAGTTTGCGGCCTGGCCTAGAAGGTGCATTGAGTCATATTTGACCACTAGATGATTCTCTATCTTTCAGATTTAATTCCCCACTATGTTCCGGTCCGGAGCCTTCTCTCTAAAAATGCTGGTCTACTAGTGATCCCAAGAGCCAAGAAGAAATCCCCAGCTTCGATAGAGTTCTCCATTCGGGCCCTCGGTGCTGTGGAATGCTCTGCCCTCTGAAATTCGATCTGCAACCTCAGTGGAACTGTTAAAATCTAGGCTTAAAACACACTTATATTCTGTAGTTTATGGATGACCTATATTTCATGTTGACAATTTCTGTGTATTATTTGTTCTTACAACATCTTTTGCAGCCTGGTCATCCTGGAAGGGGGATAACCTCATGTGCGGTCCTCTCTCAAGGTTTCTTCATTTACCTCCTGTTGAAGTTTTGAGTTTTTCCTTGCCCTTATTTAGGTTTTAGATCAGGGGATGGTGTCATAATAGTGTTGTTTGCAATAATCAATGGTCTGTGCAGCACTTTGAGACTCGGTGTGATCAAGGGCTATACAAATAAACATGACTTGACTTGACCTAACTTGAATGGACATACACCTGTTTATGGAAAAACAAAAAAACACACAGTACTGTTAATTTTTTTGAGTTATTTGCTAAGTCAGCACTTTTTTCCGACAGATACATGTACTTAATATTTCTAGAACATACTAGCAAGTTTTTTACAATTTAAACAATTTTTACACTAAAAAAAAGACATGATTGTCGGGGAAGAAGTGGCGGAAATAAAGAAGGTATTTTAAACACAGTTAGAACAATTTTCTAAAGTAATTAAATATATTTTGTTTAGTCAATTATCCTCCTTAATTTTGCTTAGATTAGATTAGATTAAGATTTTTATTCAAACATTTATCTGTAAATCTCTTGAGCATTTATTTAACATTTTCTTTTTGAAAAAGGAAAAAATATGTATGTTTTTTTAATTTTCAACATTTTTATTTGTCTGTTTAATGTATCGTTTTTTAAATATAGTTCAATAAAGAGTGATACCTAAAAAAGAAACAATTTTCCGCTCGTAGAGTATGATTTTTATTTTGATTTTATTTTTCATGGTAAATTAACAGTAATTAACTTATTGTATTTAAGTTTTTACTTATTTCTTTTAAATAACTTTGAGTGTCCTCTTTCGGGGGAATGGCTTATTTTTGCATTGACCTGTTTTATACTGATTATTAGAAAGTTTAGTTTGTGTTTGTTTTGTTTTAGCAGTGTGTATCCATTCTAATGTATTTATCTAAGACATGTAAATATCTCATCTCATCTCATTAGCTGCACCGCTTATCCTCAGTGGGGTAGCGGGGGTGCTCAAACCCATCCCAGCAATCATCGGGCAGTGGGCAGGGGACACCCTGAACTGGTTGCCAGCCAATCGCAGAGCACACAGGGACAGACAACTCGTTCGCTCATTCACACCTAGAGACAATTTGGACAGGCCAATCCACCTGAAATGCATGTCTTTGGAATGTGGGAGGAAACCGGAGTGCCCCGAGGAAACCCACGCAAGCACGGGGAGAACATACAAACTCCGCACAGGAAGTCCGGTAGCTGGATTTGAACCCACACAGGAGGTTGCCAAGACCTTAGAACTGTGCCGCACAAGCGCTAACCACTGTGCCGCCGTGCTGCCCTACATGTAAATATATTTTATTTTATTTATCCATTCATGTCAAGTCAAGTCAATTTTATTTGTGACACCCTTAATAACAAGGAGTCTCAAAGGGCTGTACAGACTATGGACTGTTATTACACCATCAGAATTAAAATAGAAACGGGAACATGAAAAATGTTCGCTCATGTTAATTGTCTGAGTGATAGCAAAGCAAGAGACATTTTTTGTTGTTTTTGTATGTGAAATTTTAATATTTCACATACTGTAGTACTACTCGATCGTTGATTGGCCAGTAAAATAAAAAACAAAATATAGACTGAATTAACCAAATGCTGCTTCACCAAATCATGGCTTTTCAGGTACAAATCCATTACCCAAATACAGGAATCTTTTGATTGCAAACTCCTACTTACAAAAAGTGTCAGAAGTCAATGAAAGCTCTTTGCGCCCCTGCATGTCATTCATCATGCATTGGCGTCATATTTTCATTAGGGCCACGTCCGTGTGGAGCGCTGTGGCCTTTCACTTGAGAGTGACCAGGCAGTTTAATCACGCACCCATTTTCATTTCACCTTTTTTCTACTCATGCAGCCTCCATTGCTAGAATGACATCATCAGTGACTGCCTTTACATGCAGTGAACAGTCGAGGATCAGAAGTCGAATTTTGCAGAGAGATAAACGAATAACCTCAAATACATGCACAAAAGAGCGACGCCATCATGCAAATTGACGTTGTTTCTGCATTTAACTTTTGACATTAAATGAAGGAGGATTTCATTCATGTCACTCGCCTAAATCAACAAAGTACCATGCTTGTTATTGCTTCCAAAGTGCTCCATTGCTGAGTCCCGTATATTAAGAAGTTGTGCTTGGTTAATGGAAGAATGGATCATGTATTGACACCAATCATGATTTTTCATGCCAGTTTTCCGAGAAAATCGCAATGACCCATTACCGGTAAGCTATTACAGTGGCGTAGACTTACACTATATGTGGATGGATACACGTTTGACGTCCATTGTATATAGGATAAGACTGTGGCATTTTCACAGTGGCGGCAGAAAAAAACCCGGAAATCCATCCATCCATTATCTGCATCGTTTATTCTCAGTAGGGTCGCGGGAGTGCTGGAGCTCATTCCAGCTATCTTTGGGCAGTGGGCAGGGGATACCCTAAACTGGTTGCCAGCCAGTCCCAGGGAGCACAACGACATGCAACCACTCGCTCATTAACACCTAGGGACAATTTGGACCGGCCAATCAACCTGACCTGCATGTTTTTGGAATGTGGGAGGAAACCGGAGTGCCTGGAGGAAACCCACGCAAGCACGGGGAGAGCATGCAAACTCCACACGGGGAGACTGCGGCAGCTGGACTTGAACCCTGAACCTCCGCACCGTGGGGCTGCGCGCTAACCACCCAGCGCTCAGGTAGGTCTTTATTGATTTTAAAAGTGCTATAAAAAATATATATAAAAAATAAAATATAGGCAATGTATACATGTATAAGTAGTTGGAAAATGGAAGGACTGTCCCAACTATTATAATTAGTACTCACAGACTGAGATCAGATTATTGTGCGTGTTTATACGGGTTTATATAATCGGAATACAGTACAAACGCGCCCCTACTTACAAACATTCGAGTTACGAGCAACGATATATACGAACATTTTTTCAGGATGTCGAAAAATAATAATATTACTCTAATTTAGATTTTGTATGGTGTGTACCTTTATCCGAGTAGAGGACATTACTGTAGTGCCTCTTTCCGCCGCTACCGGCGTGTGGCACTGCGAGCGGTCACGCAGCATCCACCCGGAAGAAGAAAAATCCACTTCCTTTTCCTAGTTTGTGTGTAAACATTCTATACTGTATCTCCAGCGTGCTAAGAACTTTGACATTTTTATTGTTTAATATCTCGTGCATCCATTCAATATGGTTGGTGTAAAGTGTAAAGAAGAGGCAAGCCGTTTCATTTGAAATGAAAGTGGAATAAGAAAGCTTGACGCAGTTGAGAAAATGGTTAGATCGCTTTTTTTCTGACACTTTTTACCACGGAGCAGGAAGCCGTCTAACTCTTGAAGCCCATCTTCCAAAGGTACGTTGAACTTAACTTTATTTATCTTTAAAGAGCATATTATTTTCTGAAATGTATATTTTTTAGTACAAAACAATAAAAGTTACTTGTAATCCTGTGCAGTCCTTTGAGACATTTTTGTGATTAAGGGCTTTATAAATAAATGTGACTTGACTTGACTTATACAAGCCTTAAACATACAAAACATAGCACTGAAGCAACTTACAAACAATCTAAACGATTGTTCGTAAGAAGGACCAGCGTCTGTACTAGTAATATTCCGTTTCTGTTTAGATATTGCCTGAATGTAAATGTACCCGAATACCTGGAACGATTCCATCAAAAACGACTACTAATGTCAAAACTCAAGATAAAGACACTCAACAAAAGTATAAGTGGAACTCTAAAGAAACAACATTTTCGAGTAGAAACGGTCGTCGCTCCTTCGTTCGGTCTCATGGAGAAGGGCGAGACAAGTGAAAAAAAAAGAAAAATTGAGCGATGGCTGTAAATGCTTTCAGCAAGTATTACATCAACGCGACACACGCAAACACTCCACACAAACCGGAGAGTAAAATCAATAGCTAAGCAAATCAAAAAGCAGCAAGCAATCTGAATAAAGCGCCACCAACTCCACTTTCGAAATTGTCATTTGGAAATTGATACATAAAAATAATTGAATAAATCTTCGGGAAATGTTGCTACCTTTTCAAACTTGTTAAAAAGCCTTGGAGTAGATTGATTGATTGATTTATATATATATATATATATATATATATATATATATATATATATAAAGGGGGGGCGTGCTAGCTTACAGTACGATGCATTTCTTTTGCTAAGTGTGCCATTTTATTTCCAACAGATATTGAAACATGTATTAAATAGTCCTAGAAAATTCTTCAAAGCTCTCAATTTAAGTTAGTTTTAATACTTAATATTATTCAAAAAAATGGGTGATTGTCAAAGAAGAAGAATATAAAAGAAGGAGTGTGTTTTAATTACAGTAAAGACTTTGGAAAATAAGTCAAATATATAGAATATATATATATATCAATAGAATAAATATATATGTATGTATATATATATATATATATATATATATATGATGTATATTTCCACCCAGTCTAAAAAGGGGGACCTTTCACATATTAGGCAAATATGCATACCACTGCTCTACGGATATATGGTTGATTAGTTGTATGGTTGGATCCCTTAACCACGAGGGTAGTAGGGGCACTATTTACCGAGGTGTGTCTTGGGCAAGTAAAGCCTGGTCGCACCAATTCCTCTCCAGGCCCTTTCCAGGTAAATATTATTATAAAACACCAAATCCATGTCCTACATTACTACAACGTTTAGAAGGTGATTGATAGTCTACATTTATTGTAAATCTACTTTTTAACTGATGTAGATGATTTGTTGAATCACAATAACAGTAATGTTTTTGTTTTTTTCTAGCTGCAACCCGATATCGTCCCTTGAACATATATTTATGGAAATAGCGGACAGAATACTGCCATTTAATAGCTCTCATTTTTATCACATGTATGCTAGTAAAGATTAGCTCTTAAAGCATCCCCTGCACCCCTGATAGTTTCATGATATGATTTCAGGTTTGATGCCGGAAATATTTGCATCCTTTTTATATCCATCGGCAAATGAAAACAGCAAATCTGTATTCGACTTTCTGTATGAAATCTACCGAGGAGCACCTGAAGCAAGCTTGGCTGCACACTCCACCACCTAAAGGCTCTGAGGCACAAGTGCTCATTAGCATAAAAGCTTTTAGCGGTAGACGGTAGCAGCGGAGTGTTTCCCTGATTTGCTTTAAGTAAGGCTGAATGCAAACAGTCAATGGATGAGAATTAGTCTTTGTACAGTGCATATGTGTGCGAGTGCGCCTGGTTAAGTGTGTTATGTTCATTCTGCCGCTGTATAAAACATATGGCGCGTCCATTGTTAAAATGCTAATGACGGATAAGGGCCGTGCAAGACTTATGTCTGCTTGTAAAAAAACGTACATTGTATGATAATAATCCGCTGAACAAAACAAACAAAGAAGACGGTTTGAGTAAAAAAAAAAAAAAGGTTGGGCGATGTTGCACTCCAGCCCTGAAGGGGGCAGTCATGTGTGTTGTAAAGTGTATGAAAAGTGATGGATGGATTTAAAAAAAAAATTAAATTAGGCGAATATTTAAAAATAAACGTCAGCGATCTGGGTTTATTTTGTGGATGTATATATATTTAAATCAGAAATTATAAATTTTGCAGATTGCAAATAAACAAATTTAAAAAATCCTAGAGGAAATGATCAAAATATGATTCAACATTTTGCTCATTGAAAGCATTAGTTTTCTCATTTTAAGATATGTTTCTTTATACCATATTGTAATAGAGATGTCTTATATTTTGCTAAATATTAAACTATTTTTAGAGTAAAAGCGCTATATAAATGCAGACCATTTACCATTTAAAATTTAAAAGAAATGGCCACAAATTTGCAATTTTATCCCACAATACGAATACAAGATTTGGAAAAAAAAAGTGTAAAAATGAATAAAAATTTTAAAAAAGGAATATGCTTGAATACACTAATTCAAATTACAAGACATGAAAATAAAAAAAATAATAAAAATAATTCTAAAGGAAATAAAAGCTATTTGTTTTTTTTTCTAATTGTATAAAATGAAAAAACAAGATGAAAATACACAAAATAAAACATTATAAAAATAAAACCAAAATTTGCTAAATAACCAATGGGCCAAACAAATAAATAAATAAATAAAAGCAATTTATAATTGATTATCAGTAGCTAAACACCACTATATAAATATTGAATGACAACTGAATGATCGGATATATCAATAAGTCAAGGAATTATATCGTGACGTAAATAAATATAGTAATCCCTCCCTACTTTTAGTGTTTTCGCTACTCCGCGGATTTTCATCGTGCATTGCGTTCTGCATTCGGATTGGCTAAACAGTTGCCCCGCCCCTTTTCTGCCTGTATCTGCCTGTGCATCTACAGTATATCTTTGTGGTTCTACACAAACAGCTTGGCGAACCTACATTACGTACACGCAAATCTTTTTAGATTTCGAGTTTCTCTAAAAGCCATCATGTCATCAAAACACTCTAGACCAGGGGTGTAAAACATACGGCCCGCGGGCCGGAACCGGCCCCCAAGGAGGTTCGATCAGGCCCGCAGGATAATTTGAAAGTGGAAAAAATGCATAAAAGACATGGAATTAATATTTTTAATTCGCTGCAATTCATGGATTATCCGCTAAGGGGCGCACTCTTTCCATCAGAATAGAAGACAAGCCGCATCACTGAGACAGACTGAAAACAGCAGACGGTATCAATGTGCCATCTGCTGCTTGTTACGACGTTGTTAATTTATTGGTCTCTACCTCTCCGCTACACCCTTATTAGCCAAAATGTCGTTATCCAAACGGAGAAAAGTAGATAAGGAGTGTAGAATGTTCAAAGAAAAATGGACCACGTCCTATTCATTTACAGAGATGCACGGAAAACCTTTGTGCTTGGTGTGTTTGCAACAAGTTTCGGTATTGAAGGAATATAATATTCGACGCCACTACGAGACTCATCACAGCGAAAAATATGACGGCTTGCAAGGACAACTGAGAAGAGATAAGATTAACAAATTGCTGGCGGGTCTGAGGAAACAGCAGTCAACTTTCATCCAGAGCCGAAAAGTCAGTGAAGCAGCGGTAAAAGCCAGCTACCTAATTGCTAGCGAAATAGCATTAGCATCGAAGCCGTATTCCGACGGTGACTTTGTTAAACGATGCATGATGAAGGCGGCTGAACTTGTATGTCCCGAGAAGCGACAAGATTATGCCAATATTAGCCTGACGAGGAATACTATAGCAGAGAGGATTTCGGAACTATCGGCAGATTTAGACAGTCAATTGAAACAGAGAGTCAAGTCATTTATTGCATTTTCCGTGGCAATTGACGAGAGCACTGACATCACAGACGTGGCCCAACTGGCCATATTTATTCGAGGAGTTGATGAGACATTGACTGTTACTGAAGAGTTTCTTGAGTTGGTGCCAATGATGGACACCACAACAGCCGAGGACATTTTCGGCTCTGTCGTTGCTGCATTGGACAGAGTTGGAGTGGACTGGTCCCGCGCTGTCAGCCTGGCTACAGACGGCGCGCCATCCATGGTCGGAAAGAAAGCAGGTGTCGCGACAAAGTTCAAAGACAAAGTACAAGCCCTTAATGGAGGAGATCGTTTCTGGACATTTCACTGTATTTTACACCAGGAGGCATTGTGTTGCAAGTCGCTGAAAATGGACCACGTCATGGAGGTGGTTGTTCGCACTGTAAATTTCATCCGGTCCAGAGGTCTGAACCATCGTCAGTTTGACAAACTTCTCAGCGACAGCAACATTACCCACAGCCTGCCATACCACACTGAAGTGAGATGGTTAAGCCGAGGCGCTGTGCTGAGGCATTTCTTTGATCTACGAGAGGAAATCGGACAGTTCATGGAGAAAAAAGGAAAACCGGTGTTGGAATTACAATCTCAGGAATGGCTACGGGACCTTGCATTCTTGGTTGATATTACTGAACACTTGAACAATCTGAACAAAATGTTGCAAGGCCGCAAAAAAGTTGTCATAAGGTTTTCTGACAACATACATGCATTTAAGTTGAGGCTGACTTTGTGGGAGATGCAACTGGCAAATGGCAACCCTGCTCATTTCCCGTCTGAGAGATGTGTGTGTGACCAGACCTGATGCGGACATGAAACGGTACAAAGACAAAATTGCAGGACTACTGCGGGAGTTTGAGAAACGTTTTCAGGTATTTGGTGAACTTGAGACAGAATTTTCTGTTTTTCGCTCACCTTTCACAGTTAAAGCTTCTGATCTGCCGGTCGAAATTCAGCTAGAAATAATTGATTTGCAGTGTGATGCAGATTTGAAGGGCAAATTTGCCTCTGTAGGTCTGGACAGATTTTATCAGTATCTACTACCAGGGTACCCAAAATTAACAGCCCTGGCTGCTAAAACTGTGTGCATGTTTGGGACAACCTACCTTTGTGAAGAAATTTTCTCAGTGATGAATATCAATAAAACAAAAATGCGTTCAAGGCTCACAAACAAGCACTTAAATAACAATTTGAAAGTGACAGCTAGTCAGGACATGACACCTGGTGTTGATGCACTTGTACAGGCCAAAATATGCCAAGTTTCAGGAACAAATACAAGTCCAGACTAGACTAACACCTTTAAAATGCTGCCTTAGATACTGTTTGCATTGAAAGAATACAGCTCTGTGAAGATGAATCCTTACTGTGGTGATTTAAAAAATGTGCACTTTAATGTTAGTCAGCAGCTTCAAAACAAAAGTTGTGTGATGGAATTCTACTGTTCATACAACTCCATAAATTTTCAGTATGTATTGTATGTGTATGTATGTTTCATGTATGAAGTTTACAGATTTACAGGACAGGCGAACACTTTCTTCATTACACATTTAAAATCACTCTCCCTAGTTTGTAAGGTGTACGCAGGGATTCAATTTTGATTTTATATGCGTATGTGTAAGTGTAAGTGGTTTAAAAATTCCTTTCTTTAAAAGTCTCATTTAATCTTAAAGTGCATTACTATATTTTTCTGTACCAATTAAAGTTTTGTGCCTTTAGTGGGATCAGTTGCAATGCATATTTGTGAATGATAAAAGTAAATTGCACATTTGTCTAAGGAAATATGAGGTGTTTTATGAAATGTTTTGTAAAAGGATAGTTCATTAAATTTCAATATTTTCCTAATGTTCTTGTGCTTCTTTACACCAAAACAAAGGAAAGACATGATATTTTTGTTATTTATAGCAGAGTATGGTATAATTTTAATGGTCCGGCCCACTTGACATCTCCCTAGGCCATATGTGGCCCACGATGCGAAATGAGTTTGACACCCCTGCTCTAGATCGACCGAAGCACTAAAAGGGAGTGGAAGATGCTTTATATCGCTGACAAATTTGGACTTCTCCACATGTTGAAGGACGGTAAAAGCCATTTTACGCCATATTTCTGTTTTCTCCATAAGGTTATTTTATATAGATGAATTTCAAAATTAAATTTGACAGGACAGAAGTTATGAAAAAAAAATCTTAAGTACAGTACTTTTATTTGATGAACCAATACTTGCGCTTGTAAATAGGGTTTGTTCTTTGGTTGTAATGTATAACAGAGTACCGTATTTTCCGCACTATAGGGCGCACCGGGTTATAGGGCGCACCCCCCAAAAATAGTTTTTGGTAGTATATCTTCCATAGATAAGGCACACCGGATTATAAGGCGCTACAATGGGAACGTCGACAAAACAGTCAGATAGTTCAGTCAAACTTATTACCCCCTTAACATTCCCAAAGCTTGCAAAGAAGCAAATACGTGTCGTAGACACGTGCGGATGCGGTGTCCGTACGATGTCACTCAAATGCATCGTTTCAAATATCATTCGGAAGGTTAAAGTCTTGGGATTCAAGAAATGCCAACCATTCCTTAGTTTCTATTTTCTTTTTCGCTCGCAACTTTACTGTGCATATGACAATAAACACTTGGAATTGAGTTTAATTCACCCAACTCATCACAGCAACATCAAGATCGTTCTAAAACAAGATACCGGGAAAATATAAAGCCGCATAGCTCACCTAAGTTCTCACGTTCAATAATGATACGCAATCACGGTCTTCTTACAACCGTGAGTGTGGTAAATCCAGGAGAGTAAAATATTTACAAATACAGACTAATGAAACATGTTTCTTTATGGCGTAGTTTAGCAAGCTTGCTATTCAGTCATCTTTATCGGCCAATTGCAGGGTTTGTTTTGGCCCTCTAGCCAATCCGAGGCTCCGAATAACTTCAGCCAATAGCGATCGATTTAACGGATGATTGACACATCTTTTTCAGCCAATTGCAGGGTTTGTTTTGGCCCTCTAGCCAATCCGAGGCTCCGAATAACTTCAGCCAATAGCGATCGATTTAACGGATGATTGACACATTGGTTAGCCAATGAAACGCCGGTATATAAATCCCAGCATACACGCGGACTACTCCACGTTCGGGGAAAAATCGAGTCGGCGGCTGTTGCGTAAGTTGCGAGACCTTGCGATTTAATATTGAGCCATATATAAGGCGCACTGTATTATAAGGCGCATGGTCAGCTTTTGAAAAAATAAAGACTTTTAGGTGCGCCTTATAGTGCGGAAAATACGGTATTTGATAAACAAATGAATATACAGTGGGACCTCGGTTATCGCGGTTAATGGGAACCAAAACCACCTGCGAGAAGTGAAAATCCGCGAAGTAGCGGCGCACCTTAAAAAAAAAAAAAAGGGTTTTATTTTTTTTAAATTTTATTATAACTATTTTCTAGACCCGGTTAATGGGGACCAAAACCACCCGCGAAAAATGAAAGTCTGCGAAGTAGCGACGCCCCTTCAAAAATGCTTACATTTTTTTATTTTTTTATTTTTTTATTGTTTTATTTTATTATTATTTTTTTTTTAGACCTGCGAAGCTCTGAACCCGCGAACGTCGAACCACGAAGTAGCGAGGTCCCACTGCACGTTTTTACAACGTGGGTTTGAACTATAACAGGTCCTTTTTAGAGTGCAACCCCTGTGAGAAACGAAACATTACTGTACATGAGTAATCATGAAGTACATTAATTATGACGAAATAAAGAAATGAGTTATGAACAACTAAAGTAATAAAAAGGTTATAAACGAAGTACTCATACAATAGTGACTGTATATGCATTGACATATTTCAATAACCCCATTACTCTGCTAGCAAGCAGCAGGCAGACGGGTGTGTATGATGGCCTACTATCAGGGGGGCTTCATAGAGACCCACCCCTCACTAATTAGCCGTGACAGGTGAAAACAACCGCAAACACCTGAGGGGATCGCCCATAAAACGGCCAATCGTGCACCAATACATAAACAAAAGCGCAGGGAGCCGGCCTGCGCCATCGCGGCGACGCCATAGCTTGCATCCCGCTGCTTGTGCACGGATACCCCGGCCCCCCCTGTGCAACCCGTGCTTTGACAAGGCGTAATAAAGCACCGCATTGTGTGCGTATGAGTGCTGCAAAAAAGGGGGTAGGGGGGTGTTAACACAATGTTGCATGCTGAGGGCTGTGAGAAGGGTGTACTTCGCCGGGTCCCACGGCACAGCAACAGCGCTAGGGTCTATAACAGGGAGTGGCCGGCATGCTAATGAGCTAATTATGTATCGGACGCTTCTTTGCCTTACAGTGTCAGTGGCAGGAAGAATCCCTGGCACAGATGTCGCGTACGGCACAAAGCGGTCACAACGGTCTCGAGGAAAAAACGGCAGGCGCGGGACGTCCGTTCCGAAAGCATTTGCATAGGTAATGAGGTGAGCTGAAAACGCTTAAGACGCCGACCGCGCAGGCCGCATTCACCCGCTAATTGCTTATTCAATCGGCAGCCGGGTAGCGAGCTTTTTATCCGTTTTCCGTGTTTACAGCCGTAACAGACACATGCAAATGCAATTAGGGCGTATTTGCATAGACGTTAACGACCAAAGGGCAGATGGCAAACGGCTGGCACTGGAAAACGGTACTGCCGGCGCCATCTTGGCCGAGCGAGGCAGCTGGCAGATAGCGATCGGCCATTTTGTAAGCGCCGACGCTGTTGCCAGGCAGAGGTGGTAGGAAAGGAGGGGAAAAAAACCAAAGCGCCAGGCTCCGTGTGCCAGGAGATGGGCTGATGCTCATTTTCATACGTCGCAGAAAACGAAAACACCGGGGTGATCGCAGGGTTTCGGCGAGGGATGCTACTGTTGTATTTTCGCGCTAATTTTGACACGTTGACGATAAAACAATGCCTTGGCACAAGTGTTTTTTCTCATTTTTTTCTCAGGTACTGTAATTTCTGGACCATAAGCCGCAACCTTTGTCACAAAATTTCAACCCTGCGGCCTAAGCAGAGATGCGGCTAATATATGCATTTTTAGCTCATGAGGTAAAGCACTCGTCTTGGGACGGAGAGGTTGCAGGTTCGATTCGCAGCTCCTCCGAGTGAAATGTCCTTGGGCTAGACACTGAACCCCTGATGACCCTGATAAGCAGGTGTCAGCCTTGCATGGCTGACGACGCCATCGGTGTGTGAGTGCGTGTGCGAATGGGTAAGTGTGAAGCACATTGTAAAGCGCTTTGGGAGGTTTTCATTGACTTGAAAAGCGCTATATAAATGCAGACTATTTACGACAACCATGGGCGCTTGTGCAGAAAAGGTAAAAGTGAGATAGGTGGTGTCGAGGAAGACACAATTTACAACTGCCAATAAACACCAAAAAGTTTCACATATGCTACATGAGGAAATTTTGCACAAACTAACCCCCATGATGGAAAATGCAAATACCTTTTCTACTGTTACTTGTGTTGCTGCTTTTCATTGATAGTTTAACCAGGGTTGGGTAGGGTTACTTTAACTTGATTACTTTCAATTACTTTTGGATTACTCCAATACCAAATATGCTAATAAAAGACAAAAGAAACTTAATATGAATAAAATTATGACTCACAACACGTGGTAAGCTTTCTCCCCTGACTTTGATCTCTTTGATCTCCAAAAGCAAAACTAACATAAAATGCGACAGAAACAAAATGAAAATAAATCCAAACAGCTTGCCAACATCATTTTTGTCGTTCCATGTGTTCCATTACTCCCCAAGCCTGCACAAAATTTAGTAATTTTATTCATATTTAGTTTCTTTTGTCTTTTATTCGCATATTTGGTATTGGAGTAATTCAAAAGTATTTGAAAGTAATCAAGTTAAAGTAACCCTACCCAACCCTGAGTTTAACTAACAGTGTGTGTTTTTTTTCACCAGCACAGTTAATATCATGTTACTTGTTTTGCTGCTGTGTTTTAAAACATTGTTTTTAAAGACAAGACAAGACAAGAGTCAATAATTCCTCGTGCCAGTTAGAAATCAGATGTCCTAGAAAACAGCAATGACCCATCACTAGTGCTAGTGAGCTATTTCGTATAACCGATCTGCGAGCTATTCAGGGGCTACTTGGTGTTCACGGACCCTGGTGACCCTTGGTCAAGGGCAACATCGCTTTAGTTTTTTAAAAGAAGTTCCCACTGAATTATAAATTTTCTTTTTTTTAAAAAACACCAAATAAAAGACATTTACAGACCAAAAAACTGAATAAGTATTTCTAGTAAATTCAAATTTTAGTTTTAGTTAAATTAGGCAGGTATGCTGGGAGTCTAAGATTTTTTTAACACATTTGGTAAGATCTACACTAATTCAAAACTGATTAGCAAATTAACTCTACTTATTTTTTATTTTTTAATTGAAAAAAAACTACTTGTACTATATTAAGTATTGTTTTATAAATTGCGTTATCACCAGATTGTTAAACCAGGACTGACTGTAATTTATAACTACTTTTCAATAATATTTTAAATATAATTATATTTCATGCAAGTTCATTTATTTTAGTGGACTTTTTTGTTATCCTCTCAAGTTTACGTAAGCTTATTATAAGTTACATATTTTGAATGTTTATTTTAATAACTTACAATATTTTTCCACTTAATCAGGGGACGCTCAAACTTCTTGAAAATATGAATAAAATTTTTTCAATATACAAAATATTTTATCATTGAATGTATATATATATATATATATATTTGTTTATTTCAAATTTAGTGCAACTTGCTTTTTTAACTTATTATCAAATTAAACAACATACCTAATAATAAAAAGTAAATAGATTATGATATTATTTAATAAATAGATTAAAAACAATTAATATAAAATGAATTTAATGAATTATTTAATATACGAAGTTTATCATAAATATATGTATAAATATGCTGTGGGTTAAAATTTAGGCTAATATAATCTCTAGTATTTTTGTAGTATTTTCATAGTTTTACTGTTGTATTTTGAAGTATTTCAATAGCTGTAATTTTGCATTACCAGTGTCTGAAACTAATGACTAAAAGTTACCGGACACCAGGGCAGACAATTCTGAAAAGTTGCCTGCCCAGCCATAAAGCTGCCTGATCCATTTTTCACAACTTGAAAAAAATAAGACGACTAATCGCAAAAAAACCATTGTTGCAAAGTATTAAAGATTGATGATTAGAATATATAACAGAACAACACTTTAAAGTTAAGTTTGTTATAAATCTACGTATAACATTCATTGCACGGATATGACATCGCTGTTTTCCATCTGCTATCAGTATATACCTGTATTTACTCATCTTCATTCAGGCAAAGTTTGCGTTGCGTCGTCTGCTACACGTGAACTCCTCTTTCCACGATGCTTATAATGTATGTTTGCGTTTTGTAGCGTCATAAATTTTGTTAGCTTTTTTTAAATCTTTCTTCTAGAGCTTGTGTTCTCTGTGCGTCTAGTTTGGAAAATTATATGCAAATGCACGACGATATAAGGCTCAGGAAAGTCTGGAAGCATGAAGTTATTTTATGCAGGCTTCTGATTGGCTGCCGAGTATGCAAATTGCCAAACGGACTGAAATTTTCAAATCGAACGAACATTTCGAAATCGGAATAAAGCACACGTCTGAAACAAGCTACCATTCCATCCTGTCCTAAAAAAAATAAAAACAAAAAAAGACGTTTTGGGGTTTTTTTTTTCCTAGAAAAAATTGATGGCCACCTGGGCGGAGACGTTTTATAAATTGTACGCCCGACGTAAAAGATGCAAGCCCCGGGCATCCGGGCGGAAGTTATTTCAGACACAGGTATTACTGAAGTAATTTTGTAGTGTCAGTGTCGTATTTTTGTAATATTACTGTCGTATTTCTGTAGTTTTACTGTATTATTTTTGTAGTATTAAAAATTAATTTTGTAGTAGTCCGTAGTTTGCAATAGTCTGTGGTCTGTGCAGCCCTTTGAGACTCCTTGTGATTAACGGCGTCACAGATAAACATGACTTGACTTGACTATTCCCTTTAAAGTATTTTCCCTTAGATTTTTTTCAAGAATTATGTGATCACCCAAAATAAAGAAAAGCAATCTTAAAAGAATGTATTTCAAGATAAGGCAATCGTCACGTTTTTCTGACATTGGCAGTGATGCAACGCACACCAAAAGCTAAAAAACAAAAAACAAAGTAGTGTGAAGTTCAGGTACTCACCCAAAAAGTCGGAAGGAGGTGTTGATCTTTCCAGGTCTGGTGGATTGAGTCTTATTTCACAACTTGTCTTCCCATTTCAGATAAAAAATAAAAATAAAAGTGTCTTGTGAGGTGCAGGAAAACGTCGTCTCATTAGCAGCCATTCATTAGCAATGAGTAGCGGACCTCCGCCTCCGCCCGGCGAGGAAGCCGCCAAAGCTCTGGTCTTTTCCTGCGCTCCGCCTCGCCGATCGATACCGCGCTTTCACATCCTCTGAAGGCAACTGCTCTTAGCGTGGCTCAGGAAATATAAAGCATTAAAAAAAAAATACAGCAGATTGGAGAAGAAGTTGTCCTTTCATCCCAGCCAAAGAGTTGATATTGGGCTTGGATGGCGCGTCCTGTTCACAAGCCCCTAGAATCAAGAAGAAACTTTTGCTTTTTCCCACATACATTGGAGCCTCTTTATACAAGCACCTCTAAACACGAGAATTTTTGATTTACGAGTTTTATTTGGAGGAAAAATCATGCTCTGTGTACGAGGGTAAATCCAAGCTACGAGCAGTCCCATAGGCTACCACTAGAGGGCGCTTGAGACTGCTCACAATACGCATGCAAACTACTAAAGGCAAAATAAAAAAAGGTTTTGTGTGTACATTCATTTTAAGTTATGGTAACATTAATTTTAAGTGCACAGTAATTGCTTACGTATCAACAGTCTCTTGATCTGTTGCAATCGAATGGTTGCAATTTCCTTTCTTGAGCGATAATAAATAAACACAATGCCGTGCCTATTTACTCACTGCAAGACAGACTATGTAGTTTACCGCCACAATATTAGCAATCTACGATGACCTTTTTATTTGCTATCTGAGACGATCCGTGAGAGAGACAAAATGGGCAAGACGAGATCGGTGTAACAGGTATGCGATCTCTGTGACTCCCAGGATGCGAAATCTTGTAATTTCTGTATTTTTTAAAGTAAGTTTGCATCATTTTGTTACCTATCCAGCTCTATAAAACAGGATTAAGGACGATTTTTCTTTGAACTCTTAACTCTTACAACCCAATTCATTTTAGAGTGAAACAACAGTTAAATGTAGGGAAATGACCACTGCATTTCATGGTAGCATTCATCATATTATGAAAAATCTATTAAAATAACTGTAAAACGAGTTAATTTTTAATTTCCCGTCCAAAAATTGTTATTCGGCGGATACAATTTGAAATGATACAAAAACATGTAACATACTGAAAACTGATGAGTTGATAGGTATGGAATCTCCTAACCCCTTACAATAGCCTGTGCGCTCACCTCCAGCCACAGCCCCAGCGTTAAGTGCTCATGATAAACTCACATTTTATTTCATTATTATCATCTTATTCATCTTATTACTGTATCTTTATATGTTTAATTACTATTCAAACGTGTTCTTAGTAATCAGGAAGATGTGTTTTGTAGCTATTTAGGGTACAATTGGATGCTTTTGGGAGCGCGGGAACTGACCAATTTTTTTTTAATTATTTCATATCGAGAAAATGTGTTCATTACACGAGCGGTTCGAGCTACGAGCACAATCCTGGAACAAATTAAGCTCTTATGAAGACAGACCACTGTATTCTTCTTCTTTTGCCGCCTTTAAGTCCCTCCCCCATGTGGCGGGATGTTTATCAAGCCGTCGAAACTCCCTGCGGGGACGAGCCCACACCGTGTGGTGCAAGGGTGAGGGCTCTGGCCCAGGACTGTTGGAAAAGAAAAAAAAAAGATGGAGGTGGGAACTTGCGGTTGGTCCCAGGGCTCTGAAGGGGCCCGCAGGCAGTTCTGGCCAACCTCTGCTAGCCTCTGTATTGATTTGACAGTGCGGAGGCTCCTAGCCAGCGGCGACGGGCGCTTCGGCTCGCCCGCCTCACCTGCCCACTCCGCCTGGCCCCTGTCGGCTCGCAGGGGCCCCGAACGCAACTGCCGGGGGTGGGGATCCGTGCCGGAGCTCCACAGCTGTGTTCACCTGCTCCGGGTTCAGCCGCCTCCCGCTAAAGTCCTCCATCCATCCCTTTCCTCGCCCACGCTACCGATCCTCCTCTTCTTCTTTCTCACCTTCGGCCTCATATCTCTGCAGCGCAAAAAAACAAGAGAGAAAAAATTGGTTAATGGTAAGTTTTGCTAGAGTTGAGCAAGAGTCCAGGGGTGAAGATATGCAGGCGTTGTCTCCCAGAGGGCAATGTGAACCGGATCAACTCCGAGAGCAAAGACTGCCGAAATGGGAGGTCTGCGTGACACTTAACGCAATTAACATTTATTTTATACCGCATAACAAACCAGGCCTTCTCCACAGCCTTCATTTCAGATGCAAAGGCTGATTTTTGCAAACGTCATTCTGTTTTCGCATTTTCCTCAGTTAATGTCGGCATGTCCAAAGTCTGGCCCAGAACCAGTCACTGCCGTGATCAAATTTTTAATGGCTCGCGGCCTCTGTCATCAAATTAATATTATGTGGCCTGCCAGTAATGTTGACTGCAGTATGAAATCAATTTGAAGAAAGAGGAGTCACACACCCTTTATCTTTTATTTTATTTCATTAATTTTTTATCATTATTTTTGTCAGAACCAGAACAGGAGGAGGACCCAGATGCGTAACGTTTCTCACACACTTTTTATTTGTGAGAAACGGGGCACTCATGCACGTTAACACAAACGCCAGTGATTCTGCGATCGCTGTGCAGAAGAAAGCAGAAGTCTGGCGTGGAACAACAGGAAGCCATAGGCCAACGAGATTGATACCAGTTACATGAGCAGATACCGGACAGACGGGATCGATACCGGACAGGATACACAAGCAGGATACCGGACAGAGTGAAAACACACGTCTTGCGGATGCCGAGGTTTGTTGACAGACTGACAAAGGGTGAGTGAGAGGACTGAGCTTAAATAGGAGGGAAGCCAATCAGTCAACGAATCAGTTGGCGCAAAATGGGCAGAGGCCAATTAGGGGCAATGGGCAACTGTGACAATTTTTCATTTGACAGGTATTTCATGCATCTTTAGCTCTAACGGTAGTTTTATTTCATGTGCCTAGTCTGATATGTAGACATATTAAAAATAATTCACACAATGCTATTTTGCTATTGTTTAAGGGTGCGCTATATAATCCAGTGTGCCTGATAGCTCAGAAAATACGGTAATAAATAATACAAAAATATTCGTATCAGTTAAGTCCTCGCACTAGTATTTGTTTGGAAATTACTAAATACAATTAAAGACTGGAAACAACATATTTTTGTCACGTGGATTACCAGAACAGAGCAGGAGACCCCAGAGCGTTCGTTACAAGTCTTTTATTTGGGGGAAGCGTACAGGGTTAGCGGGAGACGCGATGACCGTCGAACGTCAGCAGCAACGCCGTGAAGACAGCTTCGGGACACGTAGCCAATCGTAGCGTGGGACGAAGGCAGGTCGAGTTTACCAGGACTGAAGAGAGGATCGTAGCGTGGGACGAAAGCAGGTCGAATCGGAGGCAGGCAGAATCAGGTAAACAAGGCACAGGTAATCGGGAGCGTCATACGGGGTACAGATGTTAATCCTCCGACGAGGAGTTCTCCGCGTAACGCGTTTAAAAGGGGAGCATTGACCAATCAGGAAGCACATTCCAGCGCGCCACATGATTACCCCAGGTGACTCCACTTGGGTAATCATGACAGAACCCCCCCCTCAAGGAACGGCTCCAGACGTTCCCCAGGAAAAAAAATAAAAATAAAATAAAAGTAAACCCACGACACATCACAGAGTAACACAGGAAAATCAGGAGAGTCAACTCAGGACAGGAAGAATCAGACAGGGGGGGTCGGATTCAGAAGAGTCCAGACTCAGGGGGGGTCGGATTCAGAAGAGTCCAGACTCAGGGGGGGTCGGATTCAGAAGAGTCCAGACTCAGGGGGGGTCGGATTCAGAAGAGTCCAGACTCAGGGGGGGTCGGATTCAGAAGAGTCCAGACTCAGGGGGGTCAGATTCAGAAGAGTCCAGACTCAGGGGGGTCAGATTCAGAAGAGTCGGACTCCGGGGAGCGGAAAGGGAACAGACAAGACAGGAGAGGAAAGACGGGACAAAATCAGTACAGGCAGACTCAGGGCAGGCATGGGAGTCGAACAGGCAGGCTTGGGAGTCGAACAGGCGGGCTTGGGAGTCGAACAGGCAGGCTTGGGAGTCGAACAGGCAGGCTTGGGAGTCGAACAGGCAGGCTTGGGAGTCGAACAGGCAGGCATGGGAGTCGAACAGGCAGGCATGGGAGTCGAACAGGCAGGCATGGGAGTCATTGCGCAGTCATACGGCCGGAGGTGCCTCAGCCAATTTCGCCATGTCGGAAAGGACTTGCCGAACTGCGCAATCTGAAGGGGAATTGCGCTGCTGATTCAGGCTTTGATAGTGGTCAGGGGGCAAATGTACGAACGCGGGGTCCATTCTGGTCGGAGGATTCTGTCACGTGGATTACCAGAACAGAGCAGGGGACCCCAGAGCGTTCGTTACAAGTCTTTTATTTGGGGGAAGCGTACAGGGTTAGCGGGAGACGCGATGACCGTCGAACGTCGGCAGCAACGCCGTGAAGACAGCTTCGGGACACGTAGCCAATCGTAGCGTGGGACGAAGGCAGGTCGAGTTTACCAGGACTGAAGAGAAGATCGTAGCGTGGGACGAAAGCAGGTCGAATCGGAGGCAGGCAGAATCAGGTAAACAAGGCACAGGTAATCGGGAGCGTCATACGGGGTACAGATGTTAATCCTCCGACGAGGAGTTCTCCGCGTAACGCGTTTAAAAGGGGAGCATTGACCAATCAGGAAGCACATTCCAGCGCGCCACATGATTACCCCAGGTGACTCCACTTGGGTAATCATGACAATTTTCTGACAAAAAAGTCACGTGAAAAGCATTCTGAAAGAACATATTTTAAAATTTAAACAACAACATCCCAAAAACCATTGCTTTATTCGAAAGGGGTAAAAAATGACTGCCGGGAAAGTAAGAAGTAGATTGTGTGGCCACCAAAGAGCGCGCAAAGGAATGGAAATGTTTGGGTCGCACCAGTGGCGCTCCAAAGAAACCCTGTCAAAGAATCACACGCCCGCTTTTGTGTCATCTCAAATCATTCAAATGGCTCCAGCAAACTCTCTTCTTATGATAATAGCAGTTTGGCAGAGGAGGGTGTTGGAAGACGGGGGTGTTTTTCCTAAAGGATTCATACTTCCATTGTGCGAGAAGGCCAATGCCAAATTCTCCACCGTCGTCTTCCGAAACAAAGCTCTCTTTTTGCAATCAGGCAAAACAATAACCTTGCAGGAGTAAAGGAGTGGAAGAGTGGTCAAGTATGAGGGGCAAGTTTAAGATTGAGGTGGAGGGGGGAACGTTTGGAGGAGGCACGGATGTAGGACGAGGGGGCGCGCTGCGTGTCTCAGACACAATAATGCTATTCATTGGGCTCAGACATGGGTGTTAACTCCCCTCTGACCGAGCACAATGGGCCCTGGCGGCTTCCAAGCGGGCCTTGGTGATATTGTTAGTTCAGGGCCGCTTTGTGGCCGCGGCGGGACACAAGCCGGGCTTTGTGGCCGGCCGAAGAGAGAGATGGATGGACGGATGGAGGAAGCTTTGAGAGGTGAAAGGCGAATGGAGAGTTGGCGGGGTTTGTCCTTGTTGAAGTTGAGAGGACAAGAGAGGGCTGGTGAGGTCAACGGGCTTTCTGGTACCTTGGCATTGGACTTGCGCATCTTGAAAAAAAGACACTGATTTGTATGGGACTTGGATAGACTGATGGATTGGGAACAGAAGCACAATTTTAGTTTGTTCTTTTGAGAATGTATTAATTTAGGACAGGGGATTTTCAACTCAAAAAGCCATAAAAGCAAAAATATTTTGATTTTTAATAGAGCCACACAATATATTTGAAGACAAAATTCAACAAAACTCGCTCTCTAGGCCAAAGCTAATTCTTGAGCACATTTTACTTCACTGTGTGATTGAAAATTTGATCAAATCTATGAAATAATAACAATGCCAGATCCTTTGTCACTTATCAATATCATTATACCAATTAGAATATCTCCCTTCCGCAGTTACCCAAGTTTTGAGGTTCATTTTTATCCTAAATAATGGTTTCAAAACAAGGTGCGAGCAAAGGATTTTAGTAAAAATGTCACAAAATACTGCAAACGAGAATACCAATGTATTTACCTTCAGTGCAGACAGCGCTGGGTGAGGAGAAGGAGTGCGCACGCCCTGTGCTCTGCTAGAGCTTCTGGGTATTTAAAGTTTGTTATGTAGCTTTTCACCATGAACTGTCTCAACAATGAACACAGATTGTTTAATGAGAAATGAATGGGGCGGCAGTAGCTCAGGAGGTAGAGCGCTCGTCTTGGGATCAAGGGATCCCAGTTTGAATCCCGGCTCGTCCGTGTTACATGTCGAAGTGTCCTTGGGTAAGACACTGAACCCCTAATACCCCCAATAAGCAGGTTAGCGCCTTACATGGCAGCAAGGCCGCTATTGGGAAATGTGGAGCACATTGTAAAGCGCTTTGAGAAGTCATTGACTTGAAAAGCGCTATATAAAATGCAGATCATTTCATTTCATTGTTTAATGAGCTTCCATATAAAGGATTATTCAGCGATTTACTGCCAAAATGGGGTCTGTCGGTGAGATACTTTGACTGTAAACTGTATTTAAAATTGTGTTCTACTGTATATATACTGGAGTGACTGTTTTTATAGTCTTGGCTTTGCATGTGCGACAATCGGCTTTGTATGTAACAATACATTAAGTAAATGCGCAAAAATATATGTTATCTTGGAGTCATATGCACTCATGAAAAGAGCTATCCATAGCTCGCGGCCCAAAGGTTCCCAACCCCTGATTTTGAGTTTAAAATTCCTATAACAGGTGGGTCACCAACCGTTTTGAGGCTTTTTTGTGACTGATTAGCGCAAGGGGCTATTGTGTTATTGCTATTTTCCGACTATGTTATTAGAAGTAAGGTTCATATAGGGTCAGTCATCCACTAAAACATCATGCTGATTAAATATCTAATTTTCAAGAAAATTATAATGACAGAACAGGTTCATGGGCTAGTCAAGTGGTCTACATAGTGACCCTCCCATCAAGTCACAAAACACAAAAATAAGGGGAAGAAAATCTATGGGTAGGAAATGTTGCTCTTTTTATTAGTTTGCTTATTTCTAAACCTTTTTTGTTAAATAAGACAAAAACTAAATATGACGACTGTAGATATTTTTTTTCTATAACTTCCTAGTGGAATAAGAAAAATATTGTCTCATTTAACTTATTTTGAACTTTTTTTAAGTTAAATCAAACGTTTACTTTTTAAAAAATGAAATGCTTTGTTATATTTATTAAAAAGAATCTGTTAAAATAAGAAAAAATATTTCCTGAATATAATTATATATATATATATATATATATATATATATATATATATATATATACTGGACTGTCTCAGAAAATTAGAATATTGGGATAAAGTTCTTTATTTTCTGTAATGCAATTAAAAAAACAAAAATGTCATACATTCTGGATTCATTACACATCAACTGAACTATTTCAAGCCTTTTATTATTTGAATATTGCTGATTTTGGCTTACAGCTGAAAAAAACTCAAAAATCCTATCTCAAAATATTAGAATACTTCCTCAGACCAAGTAAAAAAATAATTTTATAACAGCAAAACTAAATCAAACATTTGAAAATGTCCATTGATGCACTCAGTTCTTGGTTGGGAATCCTTTTGCACGGATTACTGCATCAATCCGGCGTGGCATGGAGGCAATCAGCCTGTGGCATTGCTGAGGTGTTATTGATGCCCAGGATGCTTCGATAGCGGCCTTCAGCTCATTTGCATTTGTAGGTCTGGTGTCTTTCATTTTCTTCTTAACTATACCCCACAAATTCTCAATGGGGTTCAGGTCAGGGGAATTAGCAGGCCAATCAAGGACAGTGATGCCATGGTCAGTGCACCAGTTACTGGTGGTTTTGGCACTGTGGGCAGGTGCCAGATCATGCTGGAAAATGAAATACTCATCTCCATAGAGCTTTTCAGCAGATGGAAGCATGTAGTGCTCTAAAATCTCTTGGTACACAGTTGCATTTACTCTGGACTTGATGAAACACAGTGGACCAACACCAGCAGCTGACATGGCTCCCCAAACCATTGCTGACTGTGGGAAATTCACACTGGATTTCAAGCAACTTGGATTTTGCTCTTCTCCAGCCTTTCTCCAGACTCTGGCGCCTTGACTTCCAAATGAAATGCAAAACTTGCTTTCGTCTGAAAAGAGGACTTTGGACCACTCTGCAACTGTCCAGTGCTTCTTCTCCATAGCCCAAGTCAGACGCTTCTTCCGTTGTCTTGAGTTCAGAAGTGGGAATACGGCTATTGTAGCCCATTTCCCGGACACGTCTGTGAACTGTGGCTTTTGATACCTGGACTCCAGCTTCAGCCCACTGTCTTTGAAGCTCCCTCAAATTCTGGAAGCGGCTCTTCTTCAGAATTTTGTTAAGGCTGCGGTCATCTCTCTTGGTTGTGCAGCGTTTCCGGCCACATTTTTCCCTTCCAACAGACTTTTTGTGGATATGCTTTGAAACTGCACTCTGTGAACAGCCTGCTCTTTGAGGAATTTCTTTTTGTGTCTTACCCTCCTGATGGAGGGTATCAATGATGGTCCTCTGGACAGCAGTCAGATCAGCAGTGATTTAGTTTACTGAACCAAGCTGAGTGTTTTTAAGGCTCAGGAAACCCTCGCAAGGTGTTTCGAGTTAATTAGATGATTCAGGTGATTAGTTGAATAGCCTACTTGTATACTTTTTCATGATATTCTAATATTTTGAGATAGGATTTTTGAGTTTTCTTAAGCTGTAAGCCAAATTCAGCAATATTAAAATAATAAAAGGCTTGAAATAGTTCAGTTGATGTGTAATGAATCCAGAATGTATGACATTTTTGTTTTTTAATTGCATTACAGAAAATAAAGAACTTTATCACAATATTCTAATTTTCTGAGACAGTCCAGTATATATATATATATATGATTACAATATATTTAAGGAATTGAAAAACATTTTTCTGTTGTTTTTAACAATTCTACAAAGTTTTGAAGATTGTTTAAAACAAACCCACCCTTCGTTAAAATGAAATTAATTTACTGTAATCCATCGTTTATCGCAATTGATGATATTTGCACAAAGAGGTGAAGTAAACCCCCCCAGGGCCACCCCCGCTTGCAGCAATAGCTGTCTAGGAAAAATGGAACGCGGCCGCGCAACTTCCGTTCATTTCAGGCGGAACAAAAAGCAACCACGCATGACACAAATTTGCTCTCTTGGCCCTCACTCTCAGAAATAGTTGACGAGGGATAATGGATCGTGGTCAAAACAGTACAGTTCAATGGCATGCTTCCGGGTCCCAAACAGAAAGCAATCTGGTAGCCCCCTGCTTTCAGCAATAGTTAGGCGGTAATAATGGATCACAGCCACACGAGTGGGATTCATTTGAGGAATCATTAACAGTAACATTATTATTTTTGCACGATTGGAATTGTTTACAGTGAAAAAAGTAAAAATAAGAAAAGATCCAAAAATTGAGATGTCTTTTTCAGATAGCAGCGACAACACGAGAAAAATCAGATGGACCAGCTATGTCCACAGTCCGGCCCGGGGGCCAACTACAGCCTGTGATCTAAATTTTACTGCCCCGCGGCCTCTGTCCTAAGATTAATATGTGGCCTGCCAGAAATGTCGACGACAGTATAAAAGAAATTTCTACCAAAAAAAAATAAAAAAATCACCATTTCACCAGATGATTGCAGTAGCCACCTTGCCCTTGGCTTTCTTTGAGAATTTTAGTCAACCCCATTTCCGGCATGGCTACTATAAATGAAAAAAGGAAAGCTAAAAATGAGGGCCTCCGCTTCCTGGACAAGTGGAAATTGGAGTACAGTAATCCCTCGGTTATCGCGGTCAATGAGGACCAAAACCACCCGCGAAAAGTGAAAATCTGCGAAGTAGCGACGCCCCTTCAAAAATGTTTACATTTTTTTATTTTATTATTATTATTTTTTAGACCCGCGAAGCTCTGAACCCGAGAACGTCGAAACGCGAAGTAGCGAGGTCCCACTGTACTCTTTTAACCAAAATCCAAAACAACTGTGTCTGCCTGAATAGTCAAGAGACTGTGGCAGATGAAACATGCTGACTACAAAACCTGAATAGAAACAAACTCTGCGTAAAGGAGAAGCAACTGGAAGCTGTTTCAACAGCACAGCAGCACTTCACAAGACCCTGCGAGTCAAATGAAAATGCTACAGAGGCGAGCTACGAGGTCGCTACTCAAGCACCTTTCACGGAGAGTGAAATTTATTAAAGAATGTTCAAAGAATGCCAGGCTGAATAGTCGTCCCTCAAACATTTTCAGCGAACCAAATCCGTCTCGCTTTCTGAAAAGTTTGGACACCCCGTTATCTTTTTTTCCTCACGCATTCCCGGGGTTTCGGATTCGAGACTGTATCGACGGATACAAGAAAATCAAACGATCTTTTTTTCTCCTCCTGACTCTGCCCCTATGCCAAATTTTTTCACCCAATCCGGCCCGCCGATCAAAAAGTTTGCCCACCCCTGGATTAGTCACCCGGAGGGGGATCAAATTCTCAGGTGCCGTCCTTCCTGGTCTCAAATAATACCCGAACAAATCCGATGACAGAATTCAGCAGGTAATCCTATTAGACTGGACTCGGCCCTGAAAGTTCACAACCTGCCCCTGGCAGGAAGTTCGAAGAGTAGTTATACATTTCGTCACCCAAAAAAAGTGACAAGGTGGCACTGTTTTTTTTTCTTTACCTCCCTCTTAGGTCCCCCCACCTTCGCTTATCCCTTTGCCAGATAGAAGTGCTCAGCAGCTCCACGATTGTTATTGATCCTGAGAACGAGCCAGGAGAGGGGAGTCAGTGATGCTCTCTCTCCCGCTCTCTCTCTATCTCTCTATCTCTCTCTCTCTTGCTCTCTCTCTCTCTCTCTCTCTCGCTCTCTCTCGCTCTCTCCCTCTCACCATCTCTTTTTCTCTCCATCCCGCCCCCATGCAACTTTCCTCCCTTCCGCCCTATAACTTCATTTATCAAGGTTAAAGAAAAAAAAGAGAAGAGGAAAAAAAGGCAAGGTGGGTTTCCTGGTTGCCATTTGACTGCATGAAAGAAATCCCCCCAGGCTGCTCCTTGTGCACACCCCCACGCACGTGCACCCATGCTTGTGGCTGACAAGCCAACTGCAAGTACAAGTAAGGTGTTCAAGTTCAGGAAAATACTTTTTTTGCGCTGTTAATTTCTCATAACGTTCATCATATGTTTTTAAGATGTCCGTCCACTTTTAGTCAATTTCATATAAGATGCTCATCTAATAGTGGTTTGCATCACATTATCATCAAGATGATGATATGCTATGAGCTGAACTATAATAGCCTGTGGTTTGCAATGATCTGTGGTCTGTGAAGCCCTTTGAGACTCCTTGTGATTAAGGACTATACAAATAAACATGACTTGACTTGACTATAAACTATATAACTGCTATTTTAATATTTTTATCTGTGTTACTGGGGGTTTGAAATACATCAATTAATTACCATAGGTTTCCATCCCCCGCTGTGAGGCAATTAACACGAGTAATATTTTGGGGGTCTAATGTATAATATATAGGATACAATATAAAATGCATAAGGCAGCATGGCGGCGCAGTGGTTAGCGCATGTGCGGCACAGTTCTGAGGTCATGAGATCGAACCTCCTGTGTGGAGTTTGCATGTTTTCCCCGTGCTTGCGTGGGTTTCCTCCGGGCACTCCGTCTTGGATCTTTCATAGTCACTTCAAAGCTCTCATAACATGACTGAGACTAAAAGATGAACAGCAAGGCCACACACCAGAGTTCACTCAAATCCCACACAAAGCCACAGGACCTGTAAACTTGGACTTGGCTCGTTTGTGCACAGAGACAAGCGCTTTTAATAGACATCGTTGTCTGGTCTTCATAAAAAGGCCGAACACGTGTTGTGCATCCCGCCCGCCATTGTATCGGCGAGCGCCGGACTCCGTAAAAAGGCTGATTTGCAGCGATGAAGGCATATGTGCACAGTGTGCTACAAAAGTCACCCGTTCCCTTTGCCTTTGTGCGCTCTAATTGCCACAATGCATCTTCAGGCCGCTAATTGTGTCGTTTGAGTCATTGTCTGTCGCTGCACGATTGCCTCTTTTTTGCACGGGAGGACAACGAGGCACACGAGGAGAGGGCGTAATATGTGAAAGGAGGCAAGCAAAGATAATCACCTCACAACAAAAGAAAACTCATGCGATTTTATTTTAATTTTAGTTCTTTTGTGGAAATTACAGTTTAAAAGTCAAGAAAAGTAGTATACAAAAAAAAAGGATTCAGAAAATATTGAAATTTTGATAACTACATCGATAACAAAATTAATTTCAATGACAAATACACAAGTAATAATTATATATTAAGATATATATTCAAATAAATATACATCCATCTATTATCTGCACCGATTATCCTCAGTAGGATCGCGGGGGTGCTGGAGCCCATCCCAGCTATATTCTGGCAGTGGGCAGGGGACACTCTGAACTGGTTGCCAGAATACATATACCCTACATATATAATAATAATATATTACTATATTACATTAATACAAGATAATCGCCGAGGCTTGGTCTGGCTGGGCATTCTACTTGGGCAAGGTTGTTGGGGCCGTGGTTTGTTGAAAAAGTGCCATGGAGCCTCAAAAGAGTGCCAAAGAGCCGCATGGCCACATGAAGCTCCAGACTATTCATTTTTTGATTTTGTTGGTATTTAAAGTACAACGGTGTAAATTTTCACAAAAATTGGTTTTGGAGCCTTTAAGACACACACACATACACACACACACACACACATGCTAATTGGGATTCATAAATAGGTGTAGATTACAAAAATTAAATATAACTATTACTTTTAAGTAATTCATCTATTATATATATGAATATTATTATTCATTATTCATATTATTGAATATTGTATTATGAACTTTATCAAATTCAAAATACAAAACGTTGACATGAACAATATTAATGAGCAATGAGATGACTTTTGCAACTGTTATTATTTGATATGTTTTAAAAATGAGCCCAAATAAAGGGGAGTCAGGAAACGAAACAGGGTAGATAGATAGATAGATAGAATACAACAATGTGCAACCCTGATGATCTATGATTAATTTTATTTAC
Organism: Urocampus carinirostris; assembly: GCF_059441175.1. Taxonomy (NCBI): domain Eukaryota; kingdom Metazoa; phylum Chordata; class Actinopteri; order Syngnathiformes; family Syngnathidae; genus Urocampus; species Urocampus carinirostris. Next base: position 4,869,595 of record NC_142360.1, read on the forward strand.
TGTAAAATCTGCAAAAATAAATACGTTTACTTTCATTACTTAGATTACTTTTAAGTATTAAATGAGAAAATCCTGACAGTGTGCAAGACACTCATTTTAGGAACAAAAATAAACTTTGTGTAAGCGGTGAGGCTAACCAGACCTTGAGCCTTAGTCACCATCACTGAGGAATAAAGTGTAAACAAGTGCTTTTAAACGCCCCCCTTGAATCCCCCTCTCTTTTTTGAAGAGTTTATCCAGACTGAACCGTCGCAACGCCATCCATCAACATTCCGGTTGCCAGGCGAATCGCTTGTTGTTCAAGTCCACACGTTGACCTCTCGGACCAGACTTTTCCAAACCCCCCCAAAAAAACCTGCAACCCCTCCCTCCTCAACTGCCCTCGAACCCCCTTTTTTTCCTTCCCACACTCAAGTTCTGGTGGAGACGCTGACAGGCAAGACAAGGAGGGTGACATCATGGTGGAAAGAGACATAGAGGTTGCTGGGCTAAAAAAAAGGAGGTTGGGGGCACCCACACAATGCAGCAGGGCATCTGGCAGTGAGTGGTGGTGGGGGGGACCCGGGTGAGGACAAAGCCTTTTGGTGGGGGCCTTTACACCTTCCCATGGTACTTTTTGCATTGAATATGAATTTAGGTGAAGGGCAATATTTCAAATGTAAAAAAAAAGATTATAGAGCAGGATTATTCTTGAAAACACATTATTTGTATTTTTTGAGCTTAAAAGTAATTGCAAATTCTTAAACATGGAAAATATGAGAAATTGATAGATGTTTTAAAATCTAACAGTAAACACAAAGCCAACCAGAAAAAAAAACAAGGGACACGGAATAACCGGCACTGACGCTACGCTAGCCAGCCAAACAACACAGGGTGGGCAGCCAACAAGCGCCAACCCGGAGCAAAAAAAAACAAGAAAGCCTTCAACAGCCCCACGCTAACGGCCGGCTAGTGGGACAAATTCGACACACGCGGCAAACAACACAAACGAAAAGCCACAATCGCTTATCTCCGAGCAAAAATGAGCAATATGCAATCGCTGTCCATTGCAAATGCTGTCTGTTACGCAGGTTGCCTCACATGATGTGTTAATGGGAGTCACCATTTTGAAAGTCTTGTGTTCCTTTAGTGATGTCACAGACCCACGGCAAACAAACTAGACCAGTCTACTTTAAGACTAAATTTCCCAAGTCCCCAGGCGCATGGAATATTTTGCACATTTGAGGGGAGGAACACTACATGTTGCCTAAATGAAAAAAACATTCTCCCTAGGAATACCTTAAATGTTATAGTGATCAAATGCAAGCTAAAAAAATGCGTAAACAGGCCATTTTTTGTACGAAAACTGCTTTGAGTTTTTATTACTAATATTTTCAACCAATAAACAAAGGAGCTTTTTATCCGTTAACCCTGGTGTAATAACTACACACAAAAACTGTGTGCGTGACTTGCTGTATAAATTAACCATGCGACTTGACCCTGGCAGGCTGAAGCGGCGTTCGTGCGTCTTGCTGGGCGTGGGAAAAAGAGGAGACCTCTGTTCACAGCTGCTGTGGCCGTTGCATTGAACCCATAGAGGGGACCCCACTGTCGCCTTCCCCCCGAAGACCCCCAAACTGCGTCGGCCCGCCGCTAAAGCTACGCCCCCCTCCATCCTTTTTGCTCCATATCCCATTCAGTCTCCGGCCCGCCGCCTTTTCAGCACAGCGCCTTCACCCCCTTCCTGCGCACCTCCTCGTCGTCCATCCATCATTCCGCAACACCGTGCCATCACGGCCAGTATTTTTAAACGGGAGAAATGGAAAAATAGCCGGGTGTTCAAATTCTTTTTTTTCTGCACTGTATTTATTGTGATAAATGCAACTTTTATTACACAGGTTATGGTGTCCCCATTATTTGTTAGCATTGAGCTAGTTCATAAAAAATGTCTTAGAAAAACTGGCATGTATTTCCGACGTTTTCCATCCCTGACGTTTAATATTCAACTAAGCGTTTTGTTTCTGTCATGATTACTGATGTGACTCACCTGTGCCCGCTCATTTTGCTCCCGTCTGTCTCCGGCTATGACCTGTTTTGATCCTGACCACGTCTGCTCTCCCGTCCCGGCTTACGTCCTCTTTTTGTCCCCGACCACATCTGCTCTCCTGTCCCGGCTTACGACCTCTTTTTGTCTCCGACTACGTCTACTCTCCCATTCTGGCTTACGACTCGTTTCCCACCCGGACCACGCTTTGCTCTCCCAGTCCCAGCTACTGACCAGTTTTTCCGTCCCTGACACCGCCATCGCTCGCGACGGAAGATCCACTTCCGTGTTCGGATCACAGTCCGAATCCGAGAGCAACTTGCTTCCCGCGTCCAGTGAACACCGGATCATGGGCAAAGCCCTCCCTCTTTCTTTCAATAAAACTTGTGGTAAACGTCACGCAATCGGGTCCTGTTTGCATTCTGGTCCTGACAATTCCCCCTTTTAAAAAAAAATAAATAATAATTTGGTGGTTAAAGCTAACACTGAAACCGCCTTATTTTTCCTTCCTAGCTTTCCGCTCAACCCTCAGAACTTCTAAGTCGTGGTAGCCTGCTACTCTGAATTTGCAACTATCAATTTAGATTTATGCCTTTTATATTTATAGGATTTCAGCCGACAAAAGTGCAAACCGTTCGCTGGTTGTGAATATCGCGCATCATAAAATCCTTCCTCCCATGCAGCAAACGGACTTTAATTTATGTTAACATACGCCGCCACCACTCTGCACGCACACCCACAAAGTGCATTCATTTCCAGAGATTTATATCCTATCAAGAAGCATAAAGCAAAGGCTGTAATTTAAATCAACTTTTAAGAACAGCCCAGTGAGCCGGGTGATGCATACAAAAACCGCTGAGATTTTCTCAGCGGGCTGTTAAAAGCAGATTCAGGACACCGTGACAATATTCACAACCAGCGCGCTTAAATGTACCAAGGAGCGCTTGATTTGTGGTGCATTCCAATCTGAATAGTGTATTACAAAGCAGGCACGCATGACACCCGGTCACCGCTGCACATTTTTTGTGGAAGGCCCTCCTCAAAGGTCACATAATGTGCAGAATATCTCCGAGATAACCTCAGGAGGAGTTCTGTCACAATCCTGGAGGCGTGTAGGGAAGGGAAGTGGTGGTGTGGCATTTGTGTGTTTTGGTATGTTTTGTAGTGGAGAACCTGAAAGGACTCCATCTCCCTTGGCCAACACGCCATGACGGTGTGGAGCAGAGCACTCCGAATTGGTTTCTCTGGGGCTGCTGAGTGCTGGAGAGCTGATTTTGAACGAGGCAGGAGGAGAAGGGAGGAACGAGGGACGGGAGGATGGACGGAATACGGGAGAGTGCACGGGGGATTGCAAGAACAGCAACTCTGAAAGACGGAAGATGGAAATTGGGAGACGGTAGCAGAGGAATAGGGAGGAGGAAAATGTATGGGAAAGAAGAAAAAAGGACGCAAAGAAACATCTAAGGCTAGGATGCTGTGATAGTTAGGTCTCAAGAACAGCCCAAGTGTATGTTTTTACCGAAAAATAGGTCAAAGTTTGGGTGTGTGTTATACATGGGGTTTCATTGTATTATTTTGTATTATTTGTGCAACGCTTGATTAATCGAAAAATATCGTTGACCACAATTGCAAAACATTGGATGCAACAGGAATCGAACCCGGGTCCCGGCAGTGAGAGCACCCAATCCTATACACTAGATATAGTTATTAGATTATCTCATATTATCACACTATTTCTTTTCACAGAACTGAAGACAAATGTTAGAAGATTGAGAAAACAGAAATTCGTCCTGAAGGATATAAGTGAATGCAAAAAAAAGCAAATCGAGGGAAAAAAAACTCTTTGGTGTATCTGATGATGAATCAGACTTTGAAGAACATTTAAAAAAAACACATTGTTTTACCTTGTCAATAAATGATTTAGATCATGTTTGTTACTTACAATGCCAAAATGGAGCTGAGAGAAAGTGAAAAAAAAAAATTAAACAAATTTTCAATAAATAAAATTTGGGGGGAGCGTTATACACAAATAAATCCGATAAGTATGGAGTAAGAGGCTGATTTAAAAATTCAGGGATGCAAGAAAAGAAGAGTATACTTTATTTAAACTTAAAGAAAAAAATGGTGAGAAAATAATTAAATATTCATTCAAACATGTTTTTGTTCTCCATGCATTCTATTAAGAATCTAGTTCTGTAGTGACTATGGAACACCTGCAAAGAAGATTACTTATATTACGGTGGTTGGGTTATTTTTTTCCTACAATTCTACACTGTTGTTCACTATCCCATCTTTTATTTTGCACGGTTGATTAATATTTTGACAATTATTGAGAGCTAGTGCACATTTTTTTTCTATGAAATTGTAATAAAGCCAGAGACTGTGTGCCATATCAATATGAATATATTTATATCTACCCTGGTCATATCCCTTAAGAAGGGTGACCGACACCAAGACAAACACATACAAAAAAAAAAAGAAAATAAAGAGGGAAAAAGGAGCATAAAAAACACACCAGCATTTTTGGACCATGGCCAACTCAAATGCCCAAACACCCAAACAAGTTAGGCACCTCGGCACCCAAGTCGGTCATGCTTTCGTCCCTCCAGATGAAACAGGACACAAGAAAGCGGCCATGTCATTTGGGTCAGTGTGACACAACACACTCTTCTGTTCAACAGCAGGGCCCGACAGCTTTCACTGGTTTACCCCTGCCGCATCATACAGGTGCCCTGCCCATCCCTTAGAACGCGTTTAAACATCCCACTATCCTTTTACAACACGTCTCCACTCATTCCTATCACCAACAAGAGCTCTAGCTTCCACTAGATTTAAACCTCTTTCCTGCAGTGCACTCATAACATTCATAACACACAATATAAATATACCACTTAAAATGCGTCTTCCTCCTGCAGTTACTTATCTGTAAGATTTGTGCTGAACAATGGTTTCAAAACAAGATATAAGACAAGCTCTCGTAAAAAAATACCGCAAATGAAGATACAGACGTATTTACTTTCAGTGCCGAGGGCGCTGAGCGAGGAGAAGGAGTGTGAGCACCCTGTGTATAGCTCCGTCCATTCCTGCCATTCACCCAACCAAATTGCTCTAGGTGCTTTTCTAGACCTTCTGGGTGTTTAAAGTTTGTTATGTGGCTTTTCATTAAAAAGTGTCTCAACAATGAACATAGATTGTTTAATGAGCTTCCATATAGTAATGGATTATTTAGCGATTAACAGCCAAAATGGGGTCTGTTGTTGTGACACTTTGACTGTAAACTGTTGTTAAAATTTTGTCCTATACATGCTGGACTGAACCTTTTAAGCAGCCAGTATTATCTCGGCTTCGCATGAACAACAAACGGCTCCAAATGTAACTATGCATAAAGTAATTACGCAGGTTTTATCTCCGAGCCATATAGACTCATGAAAATAGGAATATATGGCTTGAAAGCCATAGCTTCTGACCCATGGTCTATAGAGCGAGCGTTCGGTAGTCCGAAACAACGAAAGTCTAGCCACGGGCGGTGGATCTCCTCTGATCTCGGCGTGGCTGTTTCCCCCAGAGGAGCTCAAGGGGGTTCATCCAGAACTAGGTCGACGTCACGCAACATCATCTCGACCCCCCGGAGGGAAGTCAAATCAAATCGTTTCACTTTCTACCCCGATGATGAACATCTCCTCTTCCTCTTCTCGCTCCGTTTCCATTACACCTTTCAGTTTGACGTTAAAATACGTCCAACATTTAAATTGGGTAATTGGACTTATGTCTTCTCTTTTGTAGTTTTTATCTTCAGCTATATATGGGTTAGTATGTTAGCCAGGACGTTACCCAAGATATGAGATGTTTGGATAGCATTAAAGTGTCATGATTACTGATGTGACTCAGCTGTGCCCGCTCCTTTGGCGCCAACTGCCGCAGGTTCTGATTGGCTCCTGATCAGTATTTGAACTCAGTTCTGTCAATCGCTTTTTGTCAGTCCATCTGCAAACCTCAGTGAACACTGAGCAAACCTCTTTTGACCCTAACTCCCACCTGTCCCGTTTTTTGCTCCCATCTGTCCCCAGCTTCGACCCGTCTGTGATCCTGACCACGTTTGCTCTCCCGTCCCGGCTTTCGACCTCTTTTTGTCCCCAACTACATCTTCTCCCCTATTCTGGCTCATGACTCGCTTCCGACCCGACCCACTTTTTCCGTCCCTGACACCGCCACCGCTCGCCACAGAAGATCCACTTCCGCGTTCGGAGCAAAATCTGAGTATCAGAACGACTTGCTTCCCGCGTGCAGCCAACACCGGATATATATATATATATATATATATATATATATATATATATATATATAAAATGTATTTTCCGCACTATAGGGCGCACCGGGTTATAGGGCGTACCCCCAAAAAATAGTTTTTGGTCCTATATCTTCCATACATAAGGCGCACCGGATTATAAGGCGCTACAATGGGAATGTCGACAAAACAGTCATATAGTTCAGTCAAACTTATTACCCCCTTAACATTCCCAAAGCTTGCAAAGAAGCAAATAAGTGTCGTAGACACGTGCGGATGCGGTGTCCGTATGATGTCACTCAAATGCATCGTTCCAAATATCATTCGGAAGGTTAAAGTCTTGGGATTCAAGAAATGCCAAACATTACTTAGTTTCTATTTTCTTTTTCGCTCGCAACTTTACTGTGCATATGACAATAAACACTTGGAATTGAGTTTAATTTAAAAAAAAGACCCATCACAGCAACATCCAGATAACTCTGAAACAAGATATTGGGAAAATATATAGCCGCAGTAGCTCACCGAAGTCGTTGCGTTCAATAATAATGTGCAACCATGGTCATCTTATATCCATGAGTGTAGTAAATCCAGGAGAGTAAAATATTTACAAATACATAATGGTAAAACATGTTTCCTCTATGCCGTAGACAACCAAACTTGCTATTCACATTCATCTTTTTCGGCCAATTGCAGGCTTTGTTTTGCCCCTTTAGCCAATGCGAGCCTGTAAATGATAAAAAAGGATCCGCCCCCTTTACCTCCAAATAACTTTAGCCAACAGTGATCGATTCAACTGATGATTGACACATTGGTTAGCCAATGAAACGCCGATATATAAATCCCAGCATACACCGCGGACTACTTCGCGTTCGGGGGAAAATCTAGTCGGCGGCTGCTTGCATTAGTTGCAAGACTTTGCGACTCAATATTGATCATTATATAAGGCGCACTGTATTATAAGGCGCATGGTTTTGGATATCATTTTTATTTCGCTAAAAGAAAATATCTATATCATTGTTTAGATCTTTGGTTAAAATTGTTAATTTTGCTAAGAAAAAAGGCTTAAAATAGATATAAATAGAATCATATTCAAAATGCGACATTTTTCAGATTTTTGGGGGAAAAAAATACCAAACAAAATGAGCTGCACTCTCAAATGTTTCTTCTTTTAAGTTTAAAAAATATATATGTTGCACATAAAAATTTAAAATAAATTGTTAACCAAAAATAGTCATTATAAATTTACTAAGAAAAAGGAAAAATATAATCGAACAAATAGATTCATTTGTAAATTGAGAAAAATCGGAAAAAGAGAAAAATTATGGAGGGGAGAAAAATGATCATTTTTTTACAGATGTTACTGCTTTTTTCGTGGTATTTTAATTGTATTTTACAAAAATAAATAATTATCAAAAAAAAAATTGTCCTCTAGAGGAAAAAAAATTGCAAAATTGTAAACACACCAATAACATTTCATCAAGTAATCTTGGGAAAAAAAGCTAAATCAATGCCGTAAATATTTCACAACTCTGGATAACCTAAATGCAATTTCTTACTCTTCAACCACCAAGGAGACTTCTCAAGTCTCCTTAAATGGATCCAAACACTAGGATGACTGAAAACGATTCACCTTGTGTCTTCATATCACATCAAGCAAGAGCTTAAAGACTAAGATGGCACAACTAAGCACGGCGCATTTAAAGTATGACCTTGACACATATTTCATACAATGGGACCTTTTAAGTGTCTTTTTCTAAGTTGGAAAAAAATATCTCGCAGAAAAAAAGGCTTAAGATCATATCAGACCTCACTGGAGCATAGAAGTGAGCTTCAAAGAGTAACTTTTTTTGGGCATTTATAGTGGATTATTGCTTTTTGCTTTATAGTTTTATGTGCTAAACTTATTTCAAAGTCACTGTTGGCTTCGGAACAATGTGCGTCCAGTTTTCAATGTCTCAAAGTGCATTTGGATTGATGAAAGGCCAGTTCAGGTTGTAATCTTCAACAAACATCTAGGACCTGAGGGGTGCACCCATCCTAAACAATAAGACAAGTCAAGTCATGTTTATTTGTGATGCCCTTAATCACAAAGAGTCTCACAGGGCTGCACAGACCACAGATTACACCACGTACTTATTATTACTGAACTGAAACCTACATAGGGGCAAGGAAAAACTCAAAAACCTCAATATGAGGAAAATGAAGAAACAGTCGACTTCTTGGTGAAGGCATTCCTACTTTATTTTTTCGCATTACGATGTTGGATAAGATGCTTCTTTGGCCCCACTTAACAGCATTTTCCTCACTACAGGACACCAACACTAATTTATTTTGGGTTCCCAAAAGCGTAGAAAATTCAAACTTTGCGCAGTTTGTGTGGATGTCTTAAAATCAGTTTTCATTTGTATCTGCCATCTCCTCTCCCCTCTGCATCCATCCACTAACTCCACAGTACCAGCTCAAGACATGTTACGCCAAAGGTAAATACAATTTCATGTTCATTTACTTGGGTATTTATTTATAATGTTATGTCATCATATGTACAGTAACAACCGTTACGATACAACGTTATCACGACAACCCTGTATGTAACATCCCACATGCTGACATTGTTGTGTAAATACCATGTAAATTATAACTATAGCCTTATTCCCCTTGTTTTATAACATTATCTTCTCTGTTCCTTTATCTTCTTGCTCATACCCTCACTATGTGTAAAACTGGAGTGTCATGCCCAATTTCGTTGTCACAATATGTTAGCCCATTTGTAACAATGACAATAAAGGTATATTCTATTCTATTCTATTCTTCTATTCTTTATGTACATTCAATATAAGAACTACTTACTTTATACTATTTTGTTACTAATGTTTATTTTGAAGCTACATATTTAATGTTTTTACCTGCGTTTGCAAGTGTTTGGAACACATTCACCATAGGGTTCCATCCCCGCCATCTGATAATTTCACCTTCCACCTTAAGAAGGGTTGATTTTGTATCCTGAGGGTCGACTGTAACTTAGAAATTCTACCCATAATGCTCCAAATCAACAGTGCAGACATGCATGTCGTCTTACCTGCAATGTGAAGGAGTCTTCATGAAGAGGAAAGTCGGTGAGTTTGTAAATGGAGCTTGTAGGATCACATGCAGGCCTGTTCATCGGGGTTGTGCTGTGTCACTTAGAGAAAATACCTGAAATAATAAGAATACAGGAACAAAAATAATTACATTTAGCATATATTTATACATACTGTATGTTACTGTAATCCCTCATTTATCCCAGTCAATAAGGACCAAAACCCCTGTGAAACTATGTGATAAAAGTAGCCCCTTTCCTCATTTGTAACATGCACTCTGCCAATCCCTGCTTACAGCAATAAGGGATAATGGAATATAGCCAAAACCGTGCACTTGCTTTTAGAAGGGCCACAATGACACGCTTCAGCAGCCTGAACTGGGAAAAAAGGGCTCTGCCAACCCTTGCACTCAACAGTAGTCGACCAGAGATAATGGTCAAAACCATGCTTTTTTTTTTTTGGTGGACAAAATGAAAATTGGAGATAATGGATCGTGGCCGTACCAGTGCACTTCACTTTAGGTGGAAATAACGGCTAAAAAGAGCCACCAGGTAGAAAAAATGTCCTCTACTGGCCCCTGCTGGCAGCTATATGCGATCAGGGATAATGGATTATGGAACATATTTCAACCCGCA